>NC_041384.1:382834844-382910701 GCF_002162155.2 Triticum dicoccoides
GATGGTCGGGGCAGCGGCGGACCGGCGGTGGGGAGTGTTTTTGGGGCGGGCGGGGCGGCGCACCGCGGGCGGCGGGGGGCTGCTGTTTGGCCGGCTCAGGGGGTGGAGGTTGAAGATGAACCGCAGGCCCTTGATTTCGTATCCAACGGCTGCAAAATCGACTGACTAGAGATGAAAAAGTGAGTCAACCGACGTGTAGCCTCACCTTGCTAGTGTGTCTAGTTTCGACAGCAAAATTCAGTTTCGACAGCAAAATTCAGTTTCAATAGTTAACTTCAGTTTCTACAGTTAAGTTCAGTTTCGACAGTTAAATTCAGTTTCGACAGTTAAGTTCAGAGATGAGCGGCTGATGTATTCTACATCTAGCACTTTGTGGTTATGTATTTTACGTCATGTATTGGAGATGCTATTAGAATTCCACTCAGGTTAATGTTGTTCGTTGTCTCTCTTGTCCTGCTTCAGCCTCAGCGTCGTACAACTCACCGGAGCTGCTCCAACGACGAAACCCTCCATCACAGCGGAGCAGTACCTCGGGCTCCATCTCCAGACGCCTAAGATCTTTTTCCCCTCCTCCAATAGCCAAGTCAGCCGGAGCATCCTCACCGGCCAACCCAATCGCGCTGAGATCGACAGGGCTTCGCCAAAGAGGTTGTACAATTGTTGCATCTCTTTTTTACTCTACATGTTATATATATTGTCCACTGAGCACACAGATTTGTTCCTTCAGTGTCTCCTTGAAAGAAAAAATGTAGGAATTTTAATTTTCATTTGTCCTCCTTTTCAAATTCCTATTCATGAAGCACAAGACTAAGAGATAGTAGCATAATAGCATTATAACCGTACATTTTCTTGTGGTTTGAGTTAACCTCACCATGCTTCTTTGCATCATGTGATCTTCCAATTGTTGTGAATCAAACACCCAGATTGGCAGAAATCCTGTGTTTTTAAATTCTTTGTTTTGCACGTGCATTCCTATCCTATTCCTGTCTATTTCCTATCCCTGCATTGTTGTAATCCTCCAATTCAAACTAGCCCTTACAGAATTACTTCTCTTACAGATAGTTGTCAAAGAAAACCTTGCGTGGTTTGTCCCGCTCCTGCTGCGCCGTCGTCCACCCCAGCTCAGCTGCTCCAACGACAGAAGGGTCCAGCATAGCAGGGATCCGGCCTCCAAACTGTCTTTCGCCGCCTCAGATCTTCTTCCCCGCCACTGGCAGCCCTGAAAACTGCACTACCATCATCAACCGAGCAGATGACCTCGAGGACTACACGGGTTCGCAAGAGAGGTCGCACTCTTTTGTGTCCGCTTATGTTATGCATCGCTTAATATTACATGCTACTTCATCGTCCTGTTCACCGATTAGACTCTGAGTCAGCTCCAAACTAATGGTCAAACTTGAGTTTTTAAATGGTTGTGGGGTACATATCGGGGCCGCTATCAATAGTATCTATCTACTATCTGGTTAATCTCCGGTGTCTACTATGAGTTTCATGTTGGGTGGGAAACAAACAGTAAAGAAGCCATTATCTATATTTTTTAACTAAAGCCATTATCTGCCTGCTATTATTGGTTTTGGGTCTATCCACAGGTTGCTACCATCACTTTGGATTTCTGCATGCACTCCTTACATAATATCACTATGTTTTATTCCTATGCATGACAGTTATTGTAAACAATAGAACTGAACATGTAGAGCAAAAGAGACGAGCCTTGTGTGGCCATAAAATTTCATGTAGACGTCGCTCCATGGTTGGCGCAAAGGCAGCCCCCCCCCCTCCACGCATTTTGGATTGTAATCAAGAGGAAGATATCTGTTCTGAGGGGGATTCAGAAGGAGAAGATAACTCCTATTTACCCCCTGAGGTCTTCGCTCTAACTTGGCATGCTGATGTTGGTTATATCATGCATATGGTGTCTTGCATTGCTTACTTTATACATCAAATATGTCATCTGCTTAGTTTAGACATCCTTTGTGTGAATGCCATCTGTTTAGTTTATTCATCTTTTATGTGAATTATGCAACGCCATCTTGTTTAGCCAGACATCATATATGTGAATTTTGCAATGCCATCCTGCTTAGCCAGTCATCTTATATGTAAATTATATCAGGCCATCCTTTTTTTCGTTACATATTACATTTGTCAATAATGTTATTATATTCAACTGCTCTTCGTGTGCATCAGCCATTTGACACGGTGATGGCAAATTCTGGAGTGAAAACAAGGTCTTCAGAGCAGACTATGCTATCTGACGAAGCGCATATCTCGCTGGTTACGGATAGCTCCTCAGAGGAGGATTCAGAGAAAGATGACCAGTCCTATCCCCCCCCCCCGAGGTGTATGCTCTAACTTGGCAGGGTTATGTTGCTCATATCATGCGTATGGTGTCTTGCATTGCTATGCCATTTGATTATTTTAGACATGCTTTGTGTGAATGCCACCTGTTCAGTGTCTAATTACCATATATGTGAATTATGCATTGCCATCTTGTTGCAAGACATTATATATGTGAATTATACAATGCTATCTTGTTGCAAAGGCATTATATATGTGAATTATGCAATGCCATGCTGTTTAGCCAATCATCATGTATGTGAATTATATCATGCTATCATTTTTTTGTATTATGTGTTCCATTTGGCGACAATGTTTGTATATTCAACTACTCTTCCTGTGCATCAGCCATTTGAAGCGGTGATGGAAGTATCTGGAATGAAAACAAGGTATTCAGAGTAGACAATGCTACATGTTGAAGTAGACATCTTGCTGGTTACAGAGTGCTCCTCAGAGGAGGATTCAGAGACTGATGACCAGTCCTATTTTCCCCCTCAGGTCTATGCTCAAACTTGGCAGGTTATATTACCCATGTCATGCATGTTGTCTTGCATTGCTTAGTTTTTACATCATATATGGATTGCCATCTGCTTACTTGCTTACTATATAAATCATATATTTGAATTATATCAAGCCATCATGTTTACATAGTACATACACATCATCTATCTGAATTATGGCATGGCAACCCATTTAATAAAGACATCATATAGTTATATCATCTCATCCTGATTAGTGTTTACAGTCATCATATTTTGAATTATGGCATTCTATCCGTGAATGTATGTGAATTATGGCATGCCAACCTATTTAATAAACACATTATATAGTTACGTCATGTCATCCTGTTTACATAGTCTCATATTTTGAACTATGTCTTTCCATCTTTTTTAGTTAGCCATCATAATGTGAAATTGTGTCATGCTATCCTGTTTAGTTAGCCATCATATATGTGAAATTGTGACATGCTATCCTGTTTGGTTAGACAACATAATTATGAATTATTTCATGCCCTCTTTTATTCCCCACTATCCATTGCACTTGTCTATCATACAATGTCTATACTTTCAATTACTTTTCTTGTCTATCAGCCATTTGAAATGGAGAGTGTGATGGCAGTATCTAAGGGAGTAACAACATGGTCTTCAGAAAAGATAGTGCTACCAGTTGATGCAGATAGAACCACGGTTGTACTTGCCGAAGGACCAGATCCACCACACATAACCCAGACTCTCGCAGATTGTAACCCTACCCAGTTGGACGGAGAACCAGCTACACCCCTTCTAACCCCAACCCCGGAAGATAGTAACCCAGTTCTAGTTGACACAACATCGTCTCCACCACAGAGCACCCAAACACGAGCAGTTAGTAAGGGAACTGCAGTGCCCAAAGCATGAGGACCACCACTCCGAATCCCAACTCAACGCTTAAAGGAGAAGAAGATTTGTTCTCAGGTCAGGTTCTGTAGCTATGGTTCATACTCCTTTGCTCTTGCATGACTGTATTTACTCATACCAACTATTTTCCAATTTGAAGGATGGAATTGAAACTCCAATGGCGCAACAGGTATGTTTTAAACCTATTTCTTTAACTGGTTTGCTGTTGTAACCTGCTCTATGTTGATTTCAGTTTCAATTGAATAAACAGTTATGTTCTCATGTCATGCACATTACAAGTGTTGTTATTGCTCTATAGTTACCCACACTTATATTCTGTCTATTCTGCTTTGTCTTGAACAAATATTATTTGAACTGTGTCTCTATCTTGATTTGGCAACAAAAACTAGAATGGTATAGACCATAAAGTGACCATGGTACATATATATATGTTTGTTTCATGCTGTTATCCTGTCCACTTTACTACTGAACTCATTTAATAAATGAGTTTCATATACAACATGGTAAACATGTGATGTGTCTGCTTGTTTCTCTTTTAGAATGCGGACAAAATATTGGAGAACAGTACCGCGTTATCCAATTGTAAAGGAAGTAATGCAGATAAGGTTCAAGATAGTGAGACATTCCTGTTGGTCTCCAAGAAAGCTGATAAAAACTATCTTGACGACAGTGAGGGAACCCAAAAGTCCTGTCTTGATGTAGTGTTCGAGTTACTGGCCACTACTGCTGGCACAAGCTCTTCAAACTCGCTGCCTGAATCAGTTCGTCTTCTTAAGTCTCAACTTCGTGTTGAAAGACATCGATCAGATGTGCTGCGACAGGAAGCTGAAGGACTGAGGAAGTCCCTGCAGAATTCAGATGCAAATTTTCTGGTGCAACAGCAAGTGCTGGAGGATTTAAGCGCCAAACAAGAGAAAGTTAATAAGCTTGCTAAGCATCTTGCCAGCATTATGGGTACCCAGGATATTGTTTCTTGAGATCTTCTTAAGTGGTTTCAGTTCTGGATTTGTTTTGCTGCGGCGTTTATTTGCGCTGGTCGCCAACTTTCACAACCAGTGTATATGATATGCTGCTTTGTTCCCTATATTTGCACTGGTGGCGAACTTTGATGCCCAGTGGATGTAATATGTGTAATAGCCATCATAGCCTAGCGTTAGTTGCTTGCTTATTTATTTCCTTGTTGTCTTGTTTATTTGTTTGCTTGTAGTCATTGCAGTTCTTTTTCCGCGGTTAGCTAGTGGCTGCAATAACCTATTTTTTAAAACTAGGCCACAATAACCATGGGCTAATATTTACTGTAGTGACACTGGGCCTCCTACTGGCCATAGAAACAATGGGCCTTCTACAAGCCGTAGAAACCATGTGCCTTCTATGGGCCGTAGAAACAATGGGCTTCTGCGGGCCGTATTATCAATGGGCCTTATACGGGCCATATAATCGACTGGCCAAACATGGGCCAAACAGACCGCATTATGGCCGTAAACGGGCTAGAGTTGGAATCGTCCGTTCATGGGCCGACCATAACGGTCCATCATTAATAGGCCGTATTTGATGACGCTATGAAATCGGCCCAACGTATTAATGGACCACAAACGGGACGACTGTAACCACGGGCTGAATTTGGCCCACAAGCAGAAAATGACAGTAACGGGCTATAAGTAAACGAATGCTGGAAATGAGCCCAATAATAAATGGGCTCTGAGAAGGCCGAAAGATAACATGGGCTGGAAACGTCCTAGCGGAATAACGGGCCGTTAATGGGTATAAAGTGATACACTGTTCATTACGGGCCAGTTTCACCACGGGCCATTAATGGGTGTAAAGTGATACACTGTTCATTACGACCCAGTTTCACCACGGGCCGTTAGTAGGCCAAGAGTTACCTAGGGCCTCATATGGGCTGAAAGACGTCATGGGCCATACATGGGCCAGAAGTGAAAACAGGCTGGAATCATATTGGATGGCCCAGATGACGCTACTGGTCCTAATTCGGATAGGGTGTAGCGGGCCTTGGGTTAGCGGGCTGTAAATGGGCTATATTCGAACATGCCGTTAACAGGCTTTCCATGGGCCGGCCCGCCAGCTTTTGACCAAGTCAAACGGGCCGGCCTTTTCATAGGAATGGGCCTTTGTTGGGCCGTGCCACGTGTCGATACATCATAGGCGCCTTTCATCCAATGAGTGGTTGACATCTGCCCAATGATGGGCCGACATGTGTTTCTTCCAGCCAATGATGATTTTACACGTGGAAAATCCCCATTGGTCAGGGCTGTTAACGGGTTATCGGATCCAAAACCCGACTCGATAGCTTAACGGCGTTCCGTTACGGTGGATGCCACGTGTCGGTCACCCTTGGCGAAAGCACTTCTATGACGTGCGATTTATCATCATGGAAGTGGACACTTCCGTGATGATAATTTTGGTAATATCATGGAACACTTCTACGACAGCACATGTATGACTATCTTGATTCTGTCATAAATCTGTCATGGATGTACATGCATGACAAAAAAAGCAACCTACTGTGACAAACACGTATCATCACGGAAGTGTATTTTTTTGTAGTGTGTGGGTGAGGCATAACAAGGAATCTCTTTAGAAGAAGGTGTCTCTTAAATTACTTACATGCGAAGCAGGGAGGAGGCCGGGATAATCGGCGATGATGGGCACTTCCATACCATCATAGCTCGCCTGGTAGAATACTCCAGTCTCAAGCTCCACAAATATGTCCGGATCTTCTTCGAATCCGGGGTCAAGGTCCCGGTTGTGATCCTCCGGCTGGGGGGCGAGGCTATGGATCCCCTCGGTAGCCTTCCGCCATTCTTGTTGCGAGTGGATAGGTTACTATCCATTAAAAGGGATTTAGAGAGAGGATTGAGTAAAATGGGGGATTGGAACTAACCCAGCTAGGAGGATTATACATGGAAAATCCATCTCGACGTTTGAGACGAGTGAACTCCTCCTCCCCTTTGTACAGTTCGGCCAATATTTTGGCCAAAGCGGCGGGGGTTTTCGGACCCTTCCGACCGTAGCGTGAGGCGTCATCTTCACCATTATAGTGCCACATGGGAAGCCCTCCGTATTGGAGTGGTTGGACCCCCCGCGCTATAGAAATTGCCATTACCTCAATTATTGATAATCCGGACTTGGCGAGCGTCTTAATCTTGCCCATCAACTGACTGACTTCAGCGCTATCCTCCTCCTCGAGGCTCCGAGGGTGCCAGCTGTGGCGTTCCTTCAACGGAGCGCTTGAAAATTCGGGGAGACCCATTCGGGCTGGGACAGGAAGAATGATGTCGTCAATATAGAACCATTCGGAAGACCACTCTTCGGATGCCTTCTTCGGCGTGCTGGACAGGTATCCGGTCCCGGCGATGCGCCATACCTCGGCTCCCCCCACTTCTAATATTGATCCCTCTTGATTACGAGGGACGAGGCAGAACAGTTTCCTCCATAATTCAAAATGGGCCTCACAGCCCAAGAATAGCTCACAAAGAGCAATGTAACCCACGATGTGCATGATGGACGCAAGAGTGAAATTGTGCAGTTGGAGGCCATAATTCTCCAGAAGTCCTCGGAGGAATGGATGGATTGGAAATCCGACGCCTCTTAGCAAGTAGGGAATGAAGCACACTCGTTCCCCTAGATGTATTGGGGAAGTTCTCCACCTGAACCCCACCGTTGAAGGACGTCAATCCTGCTCGGACGGGGACTAGATCCACGGGGGGAAGATACGGAACATCTCTCCCAATCACCTTTTTTGGAGCCGTGGGCACGGGAGGAAGAGCTGGGAGCGCTAGCCATGTTGGAGTGGTTCCTCCTAGCAAGCTCTGGTGATTTTTCCATAGGGTGTGCAATGGATCTGAGATCTAATCTCTTTAAATAGGCGCCTTTCTTGTACGATCAGGATGATATCTGCAAAAATACCCTGACCTCTCGTATTCGCTCGACATGTGGAAGCTGAAGTTAGGAAGGCGTGGCAGCCGATGGCGCGACATTAAATGGAAAGCCGAATACTGCTCTTTAAGTCAGGGACTTTGAAGTAATCGGAGGAGGAGCCCGCCTTGCAATGCCGAAGACTATCTGTGCGCCGGACACATCGTCATTGAAAGACTGGTTCGGGGGCTACTGGGGGAGCCCTAGATTAAGGGGTCCTCGGGCGTCCGGCCTGTTGGCATGGGCCGGACTAATGGGATGTGAAGGTACAAGACCGAAGATTCTCTCCTATGTCAGGATGGGACTCTCCTTGGCATGGAAGGCAAGCTTGGCGCCTGGATATGCAGATTCCTTTCTCTGTAACCGACCCTGTATAACCCTAGTCCCCTCCGGTGTCTATATAAACCGGAGGGCTTAGTCCGTAAGAGGGACAATCATAATCATATAGGCTAGACTCCTAGGGTTTTAACCATTACGATCTCGTGGTAGATCAAATCTTGTAATACTAATATTCATCAAGATCAATCGAGCAGGAAGGAGGGTATTACCTCCATAGTGAGGGCCCAAACCTGGGTAAACATCGTGTCCCCTATCTCTTGTTACCATCGACCCTAGAAGCACAGTTCGGGACCCCCTACCGGAGATCCGCCGGTTTCGACACCGACACTCGGCTTGTCTCTAAAGGTTATAGACAAGTTCAAGGAATTGACTATGAAGAGACTTACGCGCCGGTAGTGATGCTGAAGTCGGTGAGGTTCGTACTAGCTATAGCTACATATTTTGATTACGGGATATAGCAGATGGATGTCAAAATGGCTTTCCTTCACAGAAATTTAACTGAGAACATGTATATGATACAGCCCGAGGGTTTTGTTGATCCGACTAGCACTTGTAAGGTATGCAAGCTCAAGAGATCCATTTATGGGTTGAGGCAAGCATCTCGAAGCTGGAACATTTGTTTTGATGAGGTCATCACTGGTCTCGGCTTCATCAAAAGCGAAGAGGACTCTTGTTTATACAAGAAGTGAAGTGGGAGCTTGATAGTGTTTTTTTATCTTGTATGTGGATGACATACTACTGATCGGAAATGATGTTTCGATGCTGAACTCGGTCAAGGAATCATTGAATGGAAAGGTTTCAATGAAGGACCTCGGTGAAGCAGTTTACATTTTAGGCATCAAGATCTATAGAGATAGATCAGGGAGGCTTCTCAGCTTGAGACAGAGAACGTACACAGATAAAGTGCTGACGCAGTTCAACATGAGTGACGCCAAGAAAGGGTTCTTTCCACTCTCACATGGTATAAGGCTAAGCGAGACTCAGAGTCCTTCGACATTTGATGAGCGAAGCAGGATGAGTAGGATTCTGTATGCCTCCACAATTGCATCCATCATGTATGCCATGGCATGTACTAGGCCTGATGTTGCCTTTGCAATAATACTAGCAAGCAGATACCAGGCCAACCTAGGTGAGAGTCACTGGGCAGCGGTGAAGAATATCCTAAAGTACCTGAAAAGTACTAAAGAGATGTTCCTAGTTTATGGAGGTGAGGAAGAGCTCGTCGTAAGGGGTTACGCTGATGCTAGTTTCCAAACCGACGGAGATGATTGTCGATCACAGTGCGGATTCGTGTACATCATTATCGGATTCGGGGTTTCGTAGAGCCTTGAGAGGTTCGAACACTGGCGTGCGTGCGAAGAACTCGCCCTCCCCCAACCTGCCCGTGCGCCAATCCTACAGCCTAACTCGATGAACCTAATGAACAAGAGACTCAGTAGTTTACCCAGGTTCGGGCCACCTTGCGGTGGAAAACCCTACTCCTTCTTTGTGGAGGATTGGGCTCGAGGGGCTGAGGATTAAGTAGTAAAATGGATGAACAACCTCAGGAGGTGAGGTGTTCTTGGGCTTGGTGAGCTGGTGAGGTGGTCAGGGTGGGATGGATCCCTCCCCTATGGTGGTGGCTAGGTCCTATTTATAGTGGCCTTGGTCCTCTTCCCAAATGTACGCGGGAAGGCATCTGACAACGACCAAATTCAAAGGGAGACAACTAGTACAAGTTATGCTGACAAAAGTAGTCTTCACCTGCAAAAGCTCCTAGTCGTGACGCCGTGGTGAGCTCCACGATGACCTCCGTCCTATCATCCTTGCGGTCTTGGTCTTGTTGCACCGAAATGGAAACCTTTGCTTGACACCTCGGGACTCTGCGCCTGCGCTTCCCTCCTTAGCACCAAAGAGGAAACTGGTACACTGCGCCTGCTGGCGCCCACCTAGCCTTGGTCGCCATGGATGACGTCATATGAACCTCGCGAGGTGCACCTTACATTGATATCTCCGCTCCTTGGGAGCCAGCCTGGGGAGGCCGCCGCCCAGGGAGGTCTTGGCGTCGTCCGCCTCATGAGGCTTGGCCCCTCACGAGGGTCTTGAGCTATCGATGCTGAAGCTGGGCCATACCGGGCTGCTGGCAGAGCCACACCATGGGCCGCAGGAAGGAAAGTCTGGGTACCCCCGTTCCCAGAACGCAGACAGTAGCCCCTGGGCCCAAGGCGCGCTCGTGCTTGGCTTCGAGGTGAAGCCAAAGGGCAATTGCGGAGCGCCGCGGGCCCTAACCGCCCGCGGCCTTGGTCGACGCGTGGCAATTGATGGGACGAGCTCGCCTCCGCTTCCCCATGCTGCCTTGGGGATCGTTCAACTTGACGAGACTCCGGCACAAGCAGAGAAACCATTATTGCACGCGGTCATGGAGGCCAGCGGTTGGCCTTCCTCCTTCAATAAATAAGTAGAGGGGCGGAGCCCCCCCTTGCTCATCTCCATCTTCTCGCAGTCCGCTTCTTCTTGTTATTCTTTCTTGTCTCTCTGTCTTGCTATAGCTCCCATGGCACCGATCAGGAGGTTCTCTGTGGCAGAAAAGGGCAAGGCCCCTCGGGAGGATCCCGAACCACTTCCGCCGAAGAAAAGGTTCAGCCGCTCTCGCGATGCCGGGGAGAGGCAGGAGGAGACGCATCCCTGGTATGTGTGGACACCGCCTGGCTTCCCTCTCCCGCTGTATGCCTGTGTGCAGGGCTCTGGAGAGGGCGCCAGCGCCCAGCCCAGCCCCGCGCAGGTCGTAGCCACGGTGGCCAGGCTGAGGCTGTGCGGCCGGCCGACCCGTGAACCCATGTCGAGGGATCCTCGCGTGAGTTCGTGATATGGGCGACAATGCCGCCCCGCACTTGGATCCGATTCCCGCGGTTCTTCACTAAGGAGATGCCGCTGAGTGGGCCGCTCGAGTTGTGGCTGCAACACGCCGGGTGATGCAGCCTGGCCACGGGGGTGGAGGTCGAGGCCGTCCCTCCAAGCGGCATATTCATGACCCGAGGATGGGGCGAGGTTGCCCGCGCATGTCGCGCGGACGGGGCCCTCACCATCTACTTCGAGTGCGATGGCGCCACCACGCTGTTCTTCATGGTCTTCGATGAGGAGGGCCGTCGGCTGGACTGCTGCTCCGGAGGAAGCAGCCCGCGTGGTGCGGCCGCGGGCGTTGATCCTGCCCCCGACCTTAACGACGGCTCCTCCAGTAGCAGCGATGACTCCTGGGAATCTAGCCACTCTCCTGAGCCCAGCGAGTCCACGGAGTCCAGCGACGATAGCTACATGCCCCCGAGCTCTTGCCGTGCCCGGACTACGGCAGCGGCATCCGCTCGGCGTCGACGATGATCTGGATGGGGTTGGCGTCGGCCTCACGTGGCCAACTATTGATGATGGTGTCGACGGTGATGCCCGTAGTCAGGGCTCCTTGGAGTTTTTCTTCTTTTGTTCCCTGCGAGGAATTTTGACAAACCCCGTGGGGGCATGTAAAAAATCTTGTAATGCCTTTGCTTTGAAGTTTATTGTTCCTAGCATGAGCTTGCAGTTGTGCGTCTCAGTCTGGCATTGGTCCTCCTTGCCAGGACACCGATTCTAAGTCACACCGATCTAGCCTGTTACACACCATATCACTTTGCGGCCTCACGCACGGTATTCCCATGGGTGCCACCTTACCTGGCCCGGGACCGTTTGCGCCTTTTGGCTCACGTATATGATAGTGTCGCTAGCATCCATATGACAGAGAACCCAGGCCGACATGACTAGTCGTGAACCCAAAGTGGCACTAACTTACGGGGACAAGCATACATAAACCAGCATCGAACATGTCGGTCATCAGCGTGTGAATCCGGGCTGTAGCAACTCGGCTAACAGGACTCCGGGAACCCGGGCTGTAGCAGGCTAGCAGGACTCCGGAAGTCATCGCGTGACATTTCCCTGAAGGGACAGACACATGAACGAAGTGGAACACATGCCAGCCAATCTAAGTGTTCCAGAGCAGTAGTAACTGGGCTAGCAGGACTCCGGTAAACAGGGCTGTAGCAGACTACCATGGCTCAGTGGAAGCACCTGACTACATTTCTCCGTAAGATAGGCTACCAAGGATAGACAACTAGGTTGTCGGATCCCACACATACCAAGCATTTCAATCATACACACAATATGCTCGATATGTGTAAATACAACATGGCATCACAACAAAACTCTACAACTCAGAGTATTTATTCATTAGGCTCCGAGGAGCCAAGTATTACAAACATGGGTCTCATGACCCAGCATTCAAGTCATACAAGCAACAGCACAAGCGGACGCTTAACATGTCTGAGTACAGACATCTACAATGGAAAAGGCCGAGAATCCTGACTATCTACCAGATCTTGCCGAGGGCACAAGATCGTAGCTGAGGTATTAAGCTAAACGCCGAAGTCCACACGGAACTAGTAGCGAGACTGAAGTCTCTCTGCAAAACATAAATTAAACAACCGTGAGTAGAAATGTACCCATCACGACTTACATCAAAACTAACTACATATGCATCATTATAAACAAAGGGATGGTGGGGTTTAACTTCAGCAAGCCAGCTTTGACTCAGTGGCTAACCTGAACTACTACTGCAAGTAACTCTTTTGAGGTGGCGCACACGAGTCCACATATTCACCATATCAATACACCACCATGGATCTGCTCCCGTCTCCCTACGAGAACGCCATCCATAGCACTCACGCTTTGTCGGCGTTCTGGGAACGGGGGTCCCCAGACTTGCCTGCCTGCGGCCTGCGGCGTGGCTCAAAGGGGGGCCCAGCACGGACCATCTTCATCAACACAGACCCAAGACCCTCGCGAGGGGCCAAGCCTCGCGGGGTGGACGACACGGAGCTTCCTCAGGCACGGCCTCATCAGGCTGGCTCGCGAGGAGGCGGAGAGATCAAGGCGGGGTACCTCACGAGGTGCCCGTGACGCAAGCCATGACGACCAAGGGTGCCAGGCGGGCGCCAGCCCGCGTAGTGTCCTCCTTTCCTCTTTGGTGCAAAGGGAGCAAGCGCAGGCGAGAGCATCAAGCAAAGGCACCCGTTTCGGTGCAACGAGACCAAGACCAGTCCAACGGCAGGGAGGAAGTCATTGTGGAGCCCAAGCCAGCGTCACCACCAGAGCCTTTGGCAGGCGAGGACCAACTTTAGTCAGGGTAAGTGTACCAGATGTTCCCCTTCAAAATGGCCAATTGTTGGCGCCCTTCCCGCTCAATATTTGGGAAGAGGCCCAGGGCCTTTGCCTATAAATAGGACTAGCCACCCACAGGGTAGGGGAATCGGAATCAAGAAGGGAGAATCTAGAAGCCAAGAAAGAAACTAGCTAGGATCGGATCAAGTAGCATCACAGAGAGAGAGAGAGAAGGGTGACTGAACTCCTCCTAGCAGTTCATCCCCTCAGCTAAGAACAGACCCTCGCGAGGCTGTTCTTCCTTGTATTTCTCATCATCATCAGCCCAAGAGGCAATCCACCACACCACACACTAGAGTAGGGTATTACACCACAATGGTGGCCCGAACCAGTATAAACCCTGTGTCTCTTGTGCTGTTCTTTCCATAGCTGCCCGGGTTTGCAGGAGCACGCGTCTTTGATTCCTCGCGGGGAACAGATCCTAAAAGGACGCTAACTACACACGCCCCTGTAAAAGACGCCATCATCAATAGTGGGCCGTCAAGCACCGGCGCCAACCCCATCTAGATCAGAGTCAGCAACGGCCTGACGAGCCCGCCCTGCTCCAGGAGCAGCGCCGGCTCGGGGGCTCGTAGCTCTCGTCGCTCGTCTCCGGAGTCGCGAAGAGCTTGCCGGAGTCGTTGGAACCTCCGACACCTCCGCCGCCTGAGGAGCCGCCAAGGGAGCGGTCGGCGGGCCCAGTCCTCGCCGTAGCAGGGTCCCGACCACCTCTCCCGGGGCAGTACTCCAGCCAGCGCCCGCTCGCATCGAAGACCTTGAAGAACATCACCGAAGCACCGTCGTACTCCAAGTGGATCGCGAAGTCGCCTCGTGTCCTGCAAACCCGGGCAATTTCTCTCCAGCCTCGAGTCATGAAGACCTCGCCCGGGGCAACGACCGTGACCTCTGCCTCGGTCACGAGGGTGCTGCAGCCGGCGTGCTGCAGCCAAAGCTCCAGGAGTTCTCCTTGCGGGATGATGGAGGGGAAGAAGGAGGAAGGCAAATCCAAGACTGAGGAGGCATGGCGGCGTGGAGCACGAGCTCTCGGGAGGAGCCCTCGGTGTGGACCCCAGGAGGGACGACCCACACCTTCGTGACCCGTCGGCGCCGACGGCGGCGCCGCCCGTGGTGATCGGCATTGACTCCTTCAGAGCCCTCAATGTGGGCATACAAGGGAAGCGGGAACCCCGGCGGTCGCCGCTCGCACCAGGGCCTCGACACCACCTGATGGGCCCCCTTGTCCCGGCCGCGGAGGGCGAGCCGTTTCTTCGGCGGGAGCGGGTCTGGTTCCTCTCGGGGAGCCTTTCTCTTCTCTGCCGCCAAGAACCGGCGGATCGGAGCCATCGCAGCAAGACGGAGCAAGGACCGGGAAAAAGGAGAAGCAAGAAGGGATGGACTGGAAGGGCGTGCGCCGTTCCGTACTTATGGCCGGCGAAGGCCAACCGCCGACCTCCATGATCGCAGGTAATCATGACCCGCTTTGATGCAGGGACTTGTCCAATCCATGCAATTGCCGAGGCGCTGTGGGAAAGTGGAGACGCCCACGTCCAGTCAACCGCCACGCGGCGCCCAAGGCTGCAGGCTGTTAGGGCACGCAGCGCTTCGCCCTTGCCCTTTCACCTCCCTACACGGCCAAGTCCGGGCGCGCCTTGGGCCCGGGGGCTACTGTCGGCGTTCTGGGAACGGGGGTCCCCAGACTTGCCTGCCTGCGGCCTGCGGCGTGGCTCAAAGGGGGGCCCAGCATGGCCCATCTTCATCAACACAGACCCAAGACCCTCGCGAGGGGCCAAGCCTCGCGGGGCGGACGACACGAAGCTTCCTCAGGCACGGCCTCATCAGGCTGGCTCGCTAGGAGGCGGAGAGATCAAGGCGGGGTACCTCACGAGGTGCCCGTGACGCAAGCCATGACGACCAAGGGTGCCAGGCGGGCGCCAGCCCGCGCAGTGTCCTCCTTTCCTCTTTGGTGCAAAGGGAGCAAGCGCAGGCGAGAGCATCAAGAAAAGGCACCCGTTTCGGTGCAACAAGACCAAGACCAGTCCAACGGCAGGGAGGAAGTCATTGTGGAGCCCAAGCCAGCGTCACCACCAGAGCCTTTGGCAGGCGAGGACCAACTTTAGTCAGGATAAGTGTACCAGATGCTCCCCTTCAAAATGGCCAATTGTTGGCACCCTTCCTGCTCAATATTTGGGAAGAGGCCAGGGCCTTTGCCTATAAATAGGACTAGCCACCCACAGGGTAGGGGAATCGGAATCAAGAAGGGAGAATCTAGAAGCCAAGAGAGAAACTAGCTAGGATCGGATCAAGTAGCATCACACACACACACACACACAGAGAAGGGTGACTGAACTCCTCCTAGCAGTTCATCCCCTCAGCCAAGAACAGACCCTCGCGAGGTTGTTCTTCCTTGTATTGCTCATCATCATCAGCCCAAGAGGCAATCCACCACACCACACACTGGAGTAGGGTATTACACCACAACGGTGGCCCGAACTAGTATAAACCCTGTGTCTCTTGTGCTGTTCTTTCCATAGCATAGATCTTAGCGAGGCGGAGGGGTGCAGTTAGGTAGAAGGCGAAATCTCCACACGCACCCCAGTGTTTGAACCTCAAGGGTCTGCCGGAAACCGAAATCCGACACGCTTATCTTGCGCATTTTAGAGTATCTAGTTTCACTTGTCTATGAACTATAGAGGCAACCCAGAAGTCCTTTATCGCGGACACAGCTATTCGAATAGATCATTTCTAACCCTGCAGGGGTGTACTTCTTCACACACGCTCTCGCCACTTACCACCATGTACACGTCGTGTATCTCGGCAACCTTCAAGCGGAAGCATGGCGAGGGAGTCAGCCACGACCTGACTAACCACACAAATCTCTAGTCCAGGTTTATCGCCTACTCGGGTTCCATCCGCGAGGAGATCCGGCCGGGGTTTTGCTCACAGCCCCAAATGATGTGTGCAGGGTTCATGAGACACCAAACGGGCGCCCGGTACACCGTGCCACGGTGTATCTATCGCATCATAGCCCACCCCTAGGGTCAGCGCTACGCACGGCCTCCAACACATATCCTACAAACACCAGAAACTAGTTGCAACTCCTGGACAGAGATCAAGGCGATTAATAAGTCGAGAGAGTCAATTAGGGATCCCAATGTGTGGTAGTAGCTATTCATGCATCACAAACACATAACTCAGTTCCTGAGGACAGTTTCAATGAGACAACCAACCATGTACTCCTACATGGCCTCTCACTGCTACCTTTATCAAAATCGTGTTCACACACTTAGCTCACACACAGTAGGACATGTTTATCACCATTCCAATTCATCCCCGATGAATCAGACCTGACTCAACTCTAAGCAGCAGGAGGCATGACAAACAAGCATTAATGAGTAGGCATATCAGGGCTCAAACAACTCCTACTCATGCTAGTGGGTTTCATCTATTTACTGTGGCAATGACAGGTCATGCAGATGAAAAGGGGTTTAGCTACCACAGCATGTAACAGATGAATCATTGTTGTCCTAATGCAGTAAAGGAGAGCTGGTGCGAGAGAGTTGGATTGTATCGGAATGAACAAGGGTGTTTTGCTAGCCTAATGGAGTGGTAGTAGGATACTGCCGTTCAGCCGGATATTCATGGGTATCCTCGGAGGCAGAACCTACCACGAAAGACACATCGAAACACAATCATCGCATGGCAATATGCAACAATATGATGCATGCTATGACATGGCAATATGGGTGTGTTTTGGCTAATGCATTCTAAAACAGGTTGGTTTGAGTCCATTTGAATCAAAGATTCAAATCAAAGCCCATGATATGAAGTCATATTAATGCATTAGATTGTTTCACTTAAACAGCAAGGTTAGAGTGTTCTGACATGCATGAAACCATTAAAGATGGAAGATTGGATTTTTCTGATCAGTTTTCATATATAAATCTTTGCATTTGGAGTTACAGATTAATTTCTATGAATTTTTGAAGTTTATAACATTTTCTGGAATTTCCTGTATAAGAATAAATCCAGTAAATGATTTATTGCGTTAGCATTGCATCAGGGTGACATCAGCAGTCAACAGGGACGGTCCAGGTCAAACCTGACTAGTGGGTCCTGTGTGTCAGTGTCATTAGACTAACTAATTTTTGTTAGTCCTAATCCTAGGTTAACTAGCAGGGCGGGCCCCACCTGTCATAGACCCAGGGGGTCAAACTGGGGTCAACCCGGGTCAAACTCGCCGGAGTTGACCCGGGGCTCATCACCGGCAGGACCAGGGACGGCGGAGAGGTGCGGGTTTCGTGCTCCAGCGACCAAAACGACGGCGGAGCACATCTACGTGACACGGGGAGTGAGTCGCGTCGAGTAGTGGTAGCGGGTGGGCCTGGAGTGGCCGGAACCATCACCGGCGACGACCTTAGCGGTCGCCAGATTTAGGGTGAGGTCGAACCCATCGCTAGGGGGCACAGCGAGGTGCGTGGAGTGGGGCTACGGCATCCTGGGAGTGCGGTGAGTGTGATGACGTGCTCGGTTTCGAGCCAACGTGGTTGTGGCCACGGCGGCGATGAGCAGAGGCGGCGGTGTGTACAGGCGAGCTCGGTGCGGTCGCTACGAGGCACGAGAGCAAGAACGATGAGGATGGGGAGGTAGCTGAGCTCACGGCGATCACGGCAGAGCAGACGACGAGGTCGGGGAGGGACCGGACCGGTCAGGGCATCGCCGGGGATCTCCGGCGGCGATCGGTGAAGACGAGTATGATGGTGTCGCTTCGGGCGTCCCGTGGGTGCGTGCCTCTTCTTGGAGCTCCGTGGCGTCGAGGCGGAGCCTCTAGATAGCATGGAGAGGCGAGGTGGTGGCTCTGGCCATGGCAACGACGGGCGATGGCGATGGTCGCTCTCAGGTGAGCTCGGGGAAGGGGCTAGAGGGCGAGGGAGAGAGTAGAGAGTGAGGGGAGAGGTAGAGGGCACTGCGGGGCGTCTCCAGATGCGTCGGGGGCGCTTTGGTGGCAAGTAGGAGTTGGAGCTCGGGCGCGCGCTGTCGACACGCCTCTGCCTACTGGCAGAGATTGAATACAGCCGCTTCAGGCTGGTGGGCTGGGCCACCAGTGGGCCGCCAGGTAGGTGGCCAGGTGGGCTTTCTCTCTCTCTCTCTCTGTTTTCTTTTTTTTAGTTTTTGTTTTCTATTTTCTGTAGGTTTGTGGCTTTTCTAAAAATACATAAGTACTTTCAAAAATCACCAAACTGCTCATGCTCCCTGCATGGAATATAACCAACATGGAACATTTCAGTTTAGGATTATTTGGACATTTAAAATATTTAATAGCATTTAAATGCCCAAATTCAAATAACATATGATTTAATCCAGTGACCTTAAGATGACCTAGAAAATTGTGCACCATTTTTCTCAGTGGTTTAAGACCAGGGCAAAGATGATGAACATTTTAGAAGGGCATTTGAGGTTCATCAAAAAAGATTTTAGTAAACCCTAGTTGTTTTCAGGGGGGTGCTGGGGGTTTCTATCATCCCCATTTCAAGTTTCTGAAAAATTTAAACATGATGCACACATGAAGGGCTAGCCTAGTGCAAACCAGATCTAGGGATGTGACAACTCACCCCTACTAAACAAGAATCTCATCCCGAGATTCAAGTCATGATGTAAGAAGACAGAGGGACACAAGCTAATACAACCGTCACGATCCAGATGTCTTTCTCGAGGATGTTGATTCATTGCATCACCTTGATCTCAACGTCTTGCTTTGAGAACTACATCCAACATGACAACGAGAAGAAAGGGAGACTTTTGGAAGAATCAATCTTCTTATGGTTCAAGCAACTTAGGATCATCTTAATGATCATAAGATCAACTCACGGAATGAGACGTAGAAACATCTCTCGAGCTGAGACATGAAGCACACATCCAAAGGGATGGAGTGAAGCAGACGATGAAGGTTCACTAGGTAGACAACAATTCCACGCTTAAGAGGGTGGTGAACGGTTGTCAACGTAGCAAGGAGTTGAGTTGCCATGATAACATAACGAGACTCCTTAGAGAAGGTGACTCGTAGATTTATTCCCTTGAGTGGAAAAAATAATTACTTTTGACTCAGAGATCAATAATATTCTCCAAACCAGCCTAAGGCAGTTCACCAACAATCATTTGGGGGAGTACGAAAAGATGGCATACCCGGACTAGAATGGATGATGTGGACGACCTTGTTGAAGACAACACAATGGATGATTTTTGCTTATCATCGGAGATGGATGGGATCCATGGTAGGACCACTTTTGAAGATGATCCTGACCAGAATTACTGAGAAGGGTAGTCCATGGTTGAATGGCACAATGGCGGTGCAAGCTAGGAACAAGATGCTAATGCTGGGAATGATTCTAGTAACTGGGAGAATCTCAACAGTAGAGAGTGATTCCACTGCTTGAAATGTTATGGCATAATTGAAGAAACTCAGAGCGGATCCCAATTAATGCCGACGATAAATCCTAGTGCTTGCGCGTGTTCTCAAGAATTTGAGCATTTCCATATTCATCAGGGTTTTACCAATATCTATGTCAAGGATCCTGGCAACACAACATACTACCATGATGAATAATGGTGGAGGATGCAGATGTAAAGGAAGATAACACCTTCTCAGATTTCACCTTAGAGAGGCCAAGGGATCAAAGTCTAGATGATCGACCGAGAGGCATTTAGCACTCCGCTTCTAATGTTCTCCTTGATTTACTAGCGTAACGCATTCATAGATATGGTTTGATATCTAGAACATCAAGTAACAGGTTGAACTTCGGGAGCTCAAGAATCCATAAGGAATAACTACGGAAGTAAATCCCATGAGATCCTTATAGGGAGGTGGCCAACTTTGTCAATCAAGATACTATAATAATGGGTCTTCCGGCTGGGTGTGTTGGTCACGACATCCACTTTACCGGGTTACAGAGAGACCATTATTACAGTTCTTGGGAAACGTTCAAACCATCATAAATGCCTGAGATTCAGATCTGGTTGGTGTTAGAATATTCCAGACTCATCCAGTCTAGAGAGAAAAATGAAAGTTTGCAACACAAATCGACGAGATGACATTGCGAGATTCTTGGGAGATGCACTATGATAGCAAGCTCCAAAACATGAACTGCTTCTGCTACACCCCTGTGAACACACTGTCCTAGACAGGCATGACCACATGGTAGTCTTGTAAGAAAACACTACCGAGTTCTAGTTGGGAACCATCGTTGAGGATATTGGAGTCTTGTGCATGATCTAGAATTAACACAACAGACTCCTTTTCCTTGAGCATATCAATCAGTGGCTTGGTGTGCTAGGGAATACATATGGAGTGGCGGTAATTAAGCTACCAAACCATAGAATACATTTGCACATACATAACTGACTTGGGATGGTACAAGAGGAAACAAAAACAATCTTTCTTGAACTCACGGCGACAACTTACACCACATGCACATGAATTCGGGGAAGTCACTTCTTCCATCCAAGCATAAGCTTCATGAACGGAACACGAAGGCATTGATTACAAAATTTTCAACACTAGGTTGATGTTCAACATGAATCATGGGGGAGACAAAATGCTGCTGATGGGCTCAACAACAACTCATCGGAATTTCCATATCACTGGACTTGCACCATCATGTGAACATGGTGATAGCATTGGTCAGACCGAAAGATGTAATGGTGTATGCTCGAGGGATCAACCATGAGTAAGACAACATTACGAACATCATTGGTTCTAATTTGACTTTATGATAGCCCATACTCAAGTCAAAGTTTTCACAAGGCAATAGATACAACAACTAATCACGAGGACCAATCGATGGAGATATCGTCTTTCTTCAACACACACACACACACACACAGAGAGAGAGAAAGATATCCCTTAACATGAACTAAGTCAGACAAGCTTTTATCTTCCAACTCTCCAAGTTGTTGTTTGGCTTAACCAACTAGCTCAGGGGTATCTAACACAGATTCTTGGAGAAAGAGTGGTTTATTGGAAAACCAACTTGACCACGAACTCAACATAGCAGTCAGGTGACGACCTGGTGATACTTCCGAGAAGATATTTGGAAAATTAGGAACCACCGATATGTTACTAAGCTCGAGAACAATCTTGCTTTTCAGGGCAAGACGATATAATCAAAAGAGCGAGGGATCGACACAATCCCAGCTCATCGATCGAAGAGTGCACCGAAAATAAGGGCTAGGTGGCACGATCAACCTTAGGGTGATGATTCAACAACCAATACGCTAAGAATGAGATTATTGTCCATTAACCACCAAGCAATGAGGTTGCTAGGAGTATTGATTTCACACATCACAATTCACTTGTCGACATTCCGGCTACAACAACACGGGACCAAGGAATGAATAATGATGGCGAGAAGTATCACTGCGTCAAGAATTCATAAGAGATGGTGAAATTCTCATGAAATTCTTGACATAAAGATAGTAACACTCCAAGGTAGAACAGATCAAAAGCTGGATTGGCATTTTGATCCATAGAATACAACTACTTTGACCCAATCCTCAAAGTGGACAAGGTACTGGAGTTTGTTTCTCCTAGTCATTCCGAGATAGAATGGCTTGACGAGCCACAAAAGTAATAGGCATCTATGAACGAATGCACACATACTCTTGACTATCAATTGACAGACGAGGGCCAGAAAATAACTAAAGAGGGACAACTCAAAGGAAAATATAACTTTCCGAGTTGTGGATTTATAGATCAGTATGTCGAGCATAATTCTTCCAGATAACCCATGTAGAAAAGGAAGGACTGGCAGAGTCAAAATATAGTATGGAGAACTCATCAAGGGCACTCTGGTTGTGATATTTTGGTTCAAAAGAACTTCTGCTATAAGCAGTTCATGGTATTTGGAAGAAGGAAATACCACGAACCTCGAGGACTATCGCAAAGGTTACTAATATCCTAAAGGAACTAGCAAATACTATCAAGAGGAGGTGAGTGGAGTGAATCTCGGGTTCAAAACCCAGGAATAGAATACCTACTAACTAAATGGCAACATGGAATGCTTTCGAGAATTATGGCCAGAATCATCACACTAGGAATATAAAGCATTGCTAGATTACGAGGTGGTTCTCTAGGATCCCTAGGTTCATAATAATAGCTCCAACCTATATATCGAGGCAATGGAGTACCCCAACTCACTGATTAGTGTGGTTAATCAGACCCAAAGGAGCATCAGGAACGGGAGAAAAGGATTTGCAAATGCATCAGACTATTTAGGAACCTGGGATGACTCACGCAGCATAACGGCTGTAAAATGCTCAAAAAGAGTCGAGACATCCTGCAAAATAGTGGCATGACTGAGGGAATCCTGGATTAGGGGGTCCTCGGACAAGCGGACTATATACTTTGGCCAGACTGTTGGACTATGAAGATACAAGATTGAAGACTTCGTCCCATGTCCAGGTGGGACTCTCCTTTGCGTGGAAGGCAAGCTTGGCAATTCGGATATGTAGATCTCCTGCCTTGTAACCGACCCTGTGTAACCCTAGCCCCCTCCGGTGTCTATATAAACCGGAGGGTTTAGTCCGTAAGAGAAGAACAATCATAATCATAGGCTAGCTTCTAGGGTTTAGCCTGTACGATCTCGTGGTAGGTCAACTCTTGTAATACTCATATAATCAAGATCAATCAAGCAGGAAGTAGGGTATTACCTCCATCGAGAGGGCCCAAACCTGGGTAAACATCGTGTCCCCTGCCTCCTGTTACCATCCGCCTTAGACGCACAGTTAGGGACCCCCTACTCGAGATCCACCGGTTTTGACACTGACATTGGTGCTTTCATTGAGAGTTCCACTGTGTCGTCACCATAAGGCTTGATGGATCCTTCGATTATCGGCAACGATGCGATCCAGGATGGGGTTTTTCTCCCCGGACAGATCTTCATATTTGGCGGCTTCATACTATGGGCCAACTCGCTTGGCCATCTGGAGCAGATCGAGAGCTACGCCCCTGGCCATCAGGTCAGGTTTGGAAGCTTAAACTACAATGCCGACATCCGCGGAGACTTGATCTTCGACGGATTCGAGCCCATGTCAGGTGCACCGCACAGTCTCAATGAGCATGACTTAGCTCTACCGTCGGACGGTGTCCGGGAGATCACACCTGTGGATACTCCGGCCGTCAATCCGGAGCAGATCGTGCCATCCGAGGACGGGTGGATAGACCCCGCCACGGAGGCCGCACACTCAGCGGCGATAGAGCCGAATACTGACTTCACCCGCTATGAGACCTGTGTTGCCGGACCCTTGGATTCATCCCCGGCCACAGGCTCTGAACTGCCCGCGTCCGTGCCTATCGAATTTGACTGGGCACCGATCATGGAGTTCACCTCCGCGGATATCTTTCAGCACTCGCCCTTGGGCGACTTGCTAAATTCATTGAAATCTCTCTCCTTGTCAGGAGACCCTTGGTCGAACTATGTCTGGCTTGAGTGGGAAGCGGACGACGAAGAAATTCATTCCCCACCCACCACCCACTTAATAGCCACTTTCGATGACTTAACCGACATGCTTGATTTCGGCTCCGAAGACATCGACGGTATGGACGACGATGTAGGAAAAGAATAGGAACCACCGCCCACAAGGCGCTGGACTGTCACCTCATCATATGATATATACATGGTGGATGCCCCCAAAGAAAGTGATGGCAATAAGGCAACAGAGGATAATACCCCCGAGAAGCAATCTAAGCACCAGCGTCAAAGGCGCCGCTCTAAGCCCCGCCACAGCAAAAACGGCGATACCGGCACAAGACAATAACGCTACGGATAGCACCGAAGACGAAGACAATCCCCTCTAGCCAGGCCTCGAGTGGGAGGATGGGTAAGCCAGCCCTAAGGAACAGGCAGCAGACGGAGAATCATAGGATGACAATTACATGCCTCTCTCCGAAGGTGAGGTGAGCCTCCGCGACGACAAATTTATCGTGCTTGAGGATCCCGTCGAACAGGAGCGCTTCAAGCGCCGGCTTATAGCCACAACAAAAAGCCTGAAGAAAAAACAATAGGAGCTTCAAGCTGACCAAGATTTGCTAGAGGATAGATGGACTGAGGTCCTGGTGGCCAAGGAATACGAACTCGAGTGCCCAACCAAAAGTTACCCAAAACGCAGGTTGCTACCCCAACTCGAGGAGGAAGCATTAAACCCTACGCTCCCAGCGTATGATGCGGCTGACCGACCACCTCGTGGCCGAGACAAAGCGGCATATCAGGCTGAAGTCCAGCCCGCACCCCATCAAACAAAAATACCAAGGCCCAGGGCAACACGCAGGACCTGTGAGATGTACTGGCAAAAAAGCAGGACATACAAGATCGATCTACTGATCATGGGGGCGTGCCCCAACGCGTAACGACGACCGTCACGCCGGATATACTAAAATAAAATCCGGTCGGGCCGAATACAACAGACAAGACTCGTATGAACTGCGTCGTGATATAGCCCGGCACAGAGGCGCCGGACACCCCCTATGCTTCACTGATGAAGTAATGGATCACGAATTCCCAGAATGTTTCAAACCCGTGAATATCGAATCATATGATGGCACAACAGACCCTACGGTATGGACGAAGATTTCCTCCTCCATATCCACATCGCCCGCAGTGACGATGTACATGCCATCAAGTACCTCCCATTAAAACTCAAAGGGCCTGCTCGGCATTGGCTCAATAGCCTACCGGCAAACTCCATTGGCAGTTGGGAGAATTTGGAAGATGCATTCCTTGACAACTTCAAGGGCACTTATGTATGACCACCAGATGCCAATGACTTGAGTCACATAACCCAAGAGCCAGGGGAATCAGCCAGAAAATTCCGGACTCGGTTCCTAATTAAAAAGAACCAAATTGTCGACTGTTTGGATGCCGAGGCCTTGGCGGCCTTTAAGCATAACATCCGCGATGAGTGGCTCGCCCGACACCTCGGCCAAGAGAAGTCGAAGTCCATGGCAGCCCTCACGACACTCATGACCCGCTTTGGTGCGGGCGAGGACAGCTGGCTGGCTCGCAGCAACAACACATCAAGAAATACTGGCAATTCAGATGCCAAAGATAGCAATGGCAGGCCATGTCGTAACATGCACAAGCGCCGCAACAACGGCGACAACACCGAAGACACGGCAGTTAATGCCGGATTCAGTGGCTCTAAACCCGCTCAGCGGAAAAAGCCGTTCAAGAGAAGCGATCCGGCCCGTCCAGCTTGGACTGCATACTCGATCGTTTGTGTCAAATTCACGGCCACCCCGATAAACCAGCCAACCACACCACCAGAGAATGCTGGGTGTTCAAATAGGCTGACAAGATGAATGCCAAAACAAGGAAAAGGGGATGCATAGCGACGACGAGGAGGAGCCCCGGCCGCCGAACACAGGAGAACAGAAGAAATTTCCTCCCCAAGTGAAAACGGTAAACATGATAGACGCAACCCATATTCCCAAGCGGGAACGGAAGCGTGCACTGAGGGACATCTATGCGATGCAGCCAGTCGCCCCAAAGTTCAACCCATGGTCTTCTTGTTCGATTTGATCGCAGGGACCACCCCACCAGTATCCATCATGGTGGTTCTGCCGGATTGGTCCTTGACCCCATCATTGACGGATTTCACCTCACTCGAGTCCATAAGGACGGTGGCAGTAGCCTGAACCTGCTCTATCAGGATACAGTGCATAAAATGGGTATAGGTCCCTCGAGGATCAAACCCACCAAAACCACATTTAAAGGTGTCATCCCAGGTGTAGAGGCCTGTTGCACGGGCTCAATCACACTAGAAGTGGTCTTCGGATCTCCAGACAACTTCCTAAGCGAGGAGTTAATCTTCGATATCGTCCCCTTCCGCAGTGGCTATCACGCACTGCTTGGACGAACTGCATTTGCCAGATTCAATGCGGTATCGCATTATGCATACCTCAAGCTCAAAATGCCAGGACCTCGCGGGGTTATAACAGTTAATGGAAACACAGAGCACTCGCTCCGCACGGAGGAGCACACTGCGGCCAGCGCAGCAGAAGCGCAAAGTAGCCTTATGAGGCAAACCGCCAATTCGGTGAAAAAGACCCTGGACACCTTCAAGCGAGTTCGGAGTACCCTGCAAGAGGATTGCCAGGCATGTTTAGAGCTCGCCTAGCAATTCGGCCTCCGTCCCAGTCCCAGTCAAGCGGCAAAATTTGCGCCGCACGTACATAATTACAAACTCAAGATACCACGGCCATGGCACGGCCCACAATGCGGCTCAACCGCTTCTGGGCCCGTATACCTTTAACATTTTCTTCCTTTCAGGCCCCTACTCTCTGAAGGCCCTCTCTGATCGTCTAATTATCGGACCCGTCATGGGAGGAAACACCAAGGAAGCAAGAAGCTTTGACGTACAAGGGAATCCCCAGGTGGTCTCTGATAATGATCGCTATACCTGTTTTACTGTGACGCTTCGAGACCGATGCGCCAGGTGTCTCCCAGTTGTTCGCCGTTGTTGCCATGTCATTCACTTGCGTGTTCCATCTTGCCATGTCATCATGTGCATTGCATCATCATGTTTTCAAAACTTGCATTCATCCAGGTTCCCACAGTTCCGTCTGTTGTCCGTTTTGAGCCCAGACACACTTGCACGCGCCCGCGACACGTCCGAAATATTAGTTTGTAAGTGACCGGAAAATGTTCTCGGAATGGGCTGAAAGTTGGCATGGTGTTGTTATGTTGTCGGTAGGCCGTCTGCCAAGTTTCATCGCATTCGGAGTCCGTTTGATGCCCCAACGGATGACTACAGGCGGCAGTATAGCCGGTCTAACGTCAGACGTTTTCGGTCTCCGGAAACAGTCGCCGGGCCTCTCTCTCTTCTCTTCTCTTAGCCCAAGGCTTTGTGCACAGTCCACTACCTACCGCCAGGCCCAACCTAACCTCTCTCGTCAGCCCGCGGCCCTCCTCGCGCGCGCGTCCGGAAAGCTATCCCGGACCCGACCTGGACAGTCGTCACCGTTGGGTCCGGATCATCGCCAAACATCTATAAAATATCACCGTTTTCTTATTTGGACTTCCTAACCTAGTTTTCTTGAACCGCCGCATTTTAATCAGAGGGTCCGAATCTACCCTAAACTTCCCTTGTTTTCCTTATATAAAAACTCCCTAGTCTAAATCTGGACAAAACCCTAACTTCTAGGGGCTTGTCCCATTTCCCCACCGCCACCTTCCAAATCGTCATCAGCATCCTCCCAGATCCAATCGAGCCAATCCAGAGTCGCCCCGCTCAAATCCCGCAGCCTCGCTCCGAGCCTCCCACAAGCAGAGCCCCACTTTTCCTGTGCGCCTCCTCTGCTCGCACCTCGTTAGAGTTACGAGCACCGCCGCAGCAAGCCAGCAACAACTCCAGGCCGGCAAACCTTAACGCCGAGCACCAGCAGGAACTGCTCGTCGCGCCCCCTCATTTTCCTTTCTCTCCCTTCCCCTGGTTCTTCTCTTCTCTGAGCGTGATGTCTCCCTCTTCTCCGGTTCACAGGAACACCATGGCCTTGGAGCTTCACCACCGTCCCGTCTCCTGGATCCGTTGCGCCTCAGGTCATCCAAGGCCTTCCTCGACCGAATACGCCCAGCTCCGCCGCCTCCCTCGCTCCAGCTCCGCCGCTGCCCGCATCTTTGCCAAGACCTATCACCGCCGCATCTACATCACCTGGAGATGCCACGCCCTGTCCTGCTCCCGTTGACCGAGCTCGACTCTGCGTCCCTGCCGAAGCCCGCACCAAGTCCCTCGCCTCGCCGCCCCTTTGCCCCGCTCGCCAGAGTTCTACTACCCCGCCTGTGCCGAACGCCCTTGCTACCCTGCATCAAGCAGAGTTGCCGCCGGCCTGCATCGCCTCCCCTCGCCGTAGTGTGGACCACCTGCGCCAAGTCCGCCGTCGTCCCATCACCGGAGGCCGTCGTCCCGCGCCTGGAGCCGCGCCCCTCCGTCGTCTCTTCCTCGCCGCCGCACTCCTGTTCCAGTGCCGTGCCGCTCCTCTGTTTCGTTCGAGTAGCAACGAGCAGGTCCGCTCGCGTTGACCAAGCGAAGCATAGCCGCCAATCCAGTGGACCGGCCTACCATATCCCCGCGGCCTGCTGCGGCCCAGACTCTCCTCCAGCTGGGCTTGGCCCAAAGTGAGCAGCGCCCTCTGTTTTTTCCTTCCTGTTGGGCTAGACAGATTCGGCACATTTAGTGTTTTTTCCCTCGGGACGAATTTAGCTATTTTTTCCAAGATGTTCAGTTTTCCAGAAAAGTCCCTCTAGATCATGCATTTAATATCTCCACAACCGTGCATCGGATTAAAACAACTTATATATGTAAAATTCTTAGAATCCTATGTAGATTAACAATATGCAACTTTCATCCATGTTAAAAATGTTTAAAATGATGTTTGCTTATATTTTTCTTAATTGCCCTGTTAAAATGCTTTAATTCATAACTAAATAATCGTAGCTCCAAACTTAATAAACTTTATATGTAAATGGGGTAGAAAAATGCCTAGTTTAACATGGTGTACTTGCTTTGCATGTTTAACAACTCTAAAATAGGGTTTAGGGCAGAAGAGTACCAAAACCTAAAATATGCACATGAGGAGTTTCCGGACTTGTTGTTTGTTGTTCCGGCCTCATATAAACTTGCCTAGATAGGTAGTTTTGATATGCTTCACACCTTGCCATGTTAATCAACATTTAATATTGTTGGGTACATAAACGAGATCAAACTAAATAACTTGAATGTGGTGTTCCGTCAATATGCAACTCGTTGCATATTGAGCTCAACTTAATTTGTAGTATTGTTTATGCACTTTGCCATGCCATGCCTCATTAAACCGGACATGCATCATACTTGGTTGTGCATCATGCCATGTTTATGTGATGGTTGTTTACTATGTTGCTTGCTTCTTTCCGGGTTGCTTCTCGCGTTAGCTTCGGTTTCATTCCGGAGTTGTGAGGATTCGTTCATCTACGTCTGTTTGTCTTCTTCATGGACTCGTTCTTCTTCCTTGCGGGATCTCAGGCAAGATGACCATACCCTAGAAATCACCTCTATCTTTGCTTGCTAGTTGCTCGATCTATTGCTATGCCGCGATACCTACCACTTGCTTTATCATGCCTCTGATATTGCCATGTCAAGCCTCTAACCCACCATCCTAGCAAACTGTTGTTTGGCTATGTTACCGCTTTTGCTCAGCCCCTCTTATAGCATTGCTAGTTGCAGGTGAAGATTAAGTTTGTTCCATGTTGGAACATGGATATGTTGGGATACCACAATATCTCTTATTTAATTAATGCATCTATATACTTAGTAAAGGGTGGAACGCTTGGCCTTATGCCTGGTGTTTTGTTCCACTCTTGCCGCCCTAGTTTCTGTCATACCGGTGTTATGTTCCTTGATTTTGCATTCCTTACACGGTTGGGTGTTATGGGGACCCCTTGACAGTTTGCTTTGAATAAAACTCCTCCAGCAAGGCCCAACCTTGGTTTTACCATTTGCCTCACCACCAACTACTTTTCTCTTGGGAGTCGCGCTCTCGAGGGTCATCTTTATTTTAACCCCCGGGCCAGTGCTTGTCTAAGTGTTGATCCGAACTAGAGTCCTTTGCAGCGCCACCTCGGGGAAACTTGAGGGCTGGTTTTAGTTGTACGGAGCGCTCATCCGGTGTTACCCTGAGAACGAGATATGTGCAGCTCCTATCAGGATGCCGGCGCATCGGGCGGTCTTGCTGGTTTTGTTTTACCATTGTCGAAATGTCTTGTAACCGGGATTCCGAGTCTGATCGGGTCTTCCTACGAGAAGGAATATCCTTCGTTGACCGTGAGAGCTTGTGATGGGCTAAGTTGGGACACCCCTGCAGGGTTTTGAACTTTCGAAAGCCGTGCCTGTGGTTATGGGCAGATGGGAATTTGTTAATGTCCGGTTGTAGAGAATTTGTTAATGCATCAACCGCGTGTGTAGCCGTGATGGTCTCTTCTCGGCAGAGTCCGGGAAGTGAACATTGTTCTTGTGTTATGTTTGAACGTAAGTAGTTTCAGGATCAGTTCTTGATCACTTCTAGTTCACGACCGTGGCATTGCTTCTCTTCTCGCTCTTATTTGTGTATGTTAGCCACCATATATGCTTAGTGCTTGCTGCAGCTCCACATCACTACCTTCTCCTACCCATAAGCTTAAATAGTCTTGATCTCGTGGGTGTGAGATTGCTGAGTCCTCGTGACTCACAGATACTTCCAAACAGTTGCAGGTGCCGATGATACCAGTGTAGGTGACGCAACCAAGCTCAAGTGGGAGCTTGATGAAGATCTTGGTCGTTGTTTTGTGTCTTTTCCGTTCGATCAGTAGTGGAGCCTAGTTGGGACGATCGGGGATATAGCATTTGGGGTTGGCTTCTTTTATTTTGGTTCCATAGTCGGACCTTGATTATATTCTGGATGATGTATGTTTAACTTGTATTTGTGTGAAGTGGCGATTGTAAGCCAACTCTTTATCCCTTTCTTATTGAGTACATGGGATGTGTGAAGATTACCCCTCTTGCGACTTGCCTACCATGCGGCTATGCCTCTAGGTCGTGCTCCAACACGTGGGAGATATAGCCGCATTGTGGGTGTTACATTCACATACGCAGCTTGGCCTTGGATAGGACATGTTAAATAGTCCTATTTTCGCTTATTGCACTACTTGTATACATACGCTTCGACGTATCATTCAAATAACAATGTAAAGTGTTAGCTTATTATTGCATCTCTTCATCTTTTTCCTATCTGCCTATTTACGACAAATTGCACCCGTACATTCTGGTACGTCCAAGTGCGCCAGGGGCTTCAGTGTACCCCATAAAACGACAAGAAAAGTCGGAACACTTTCGATAGTGCGGCACCCCGAACTTATAGCATTATATGCATCGGCTCTGAATCATGTCTTTGGTCAATAGTTGGGTTTGCCCGGCTCCCATGTTTTGGTACCTTACGTTCTGCTATATCGGCTAAGGTAGCACTGGGAGAACTACTGCGATTGTGTCCCGGTTCTTCCGGACGAGCACCTCGGTAGGGAAAGCCGAAAACTGACTGTCATGATGCGGCGAGAGCTGGTCGCTGTTCGAGAGGTCTCAAATCCTTAAAGATTTTTTACGCTTTAGGCGAGGAGTCGGCCTTGTCCGACTTAGGTGTACATAGCGCCCCAAGTTCGGCCTTCCGAATACTAGGAGCTTCGCCAAAATTTAAAATTGTAGACTTCTATGGCTAAGTGAGAGTGATAAAGCTTTATAGTCCGATTACCTGGTTCGCTATGCTGAACACCTCGTTCGAAGGACCCAAAACTGGGATAAAGAGTGATCAGGTTTATCCCGAACACCTCAGTACTAGTTACATCGGGGCAGAAGCCGACGACTGGCCAACTCTCAAATTTTATAAATGGCCGCACAGAAGGTAATATTTTAAATTAACAAGCGTTACATAGCGCACATGAACTTGTTTCACATTACAGGATCAGAAAGTACATTCATTCAAATATTACATCCTTAGCACATTCCTCTGCCATAAGGCGAGCACCCTTCAGGACACTGTCATAATACTTTTCGGGGTGGCAATGCTCGTTGCCCTCCGGCGGCCCCTCCTTCACCAGCTTTTTGGCGTCCATCTTCACCCAGTGCACTTTCACCCGGGCAAAAGCCCTGCGCGCACCCTCAATGCAGACGGACCAATTGATGACTTCAAACCGGGGGCAGGCATTCACAAGCTGCCTTACCAGGCCGAAATAGCTGCCAGGCAGGGGCTCACCAGGGCACATCCAGACTATGAGGCCCTTCATGGCCAGTTCGGCCGCCTTGTGAAGCTCGACTAGTTGCTTCAACTTGTCGCTCAAGGGCATTGGATGTTTGGTCCTAGTATACTCAGACCAGAACAACTTCTCCATCGAGCTCCCTTCCTCGGCTCGGTAGAACTCCGCGGCATCCGACACACTGCGGGGTAGATCTGCGAACGCTCCTGGAGAACTCCGAATTCTGCTGAGTAAAAGGAAAGTTTCCTTCACATGCTTGCTTTGCGTAATCAATGCCTTACCTGCCGCTATGTTCTTGACCACCTCAATTTCCTGGAGGGCCTTTTGGGCTTCGGCCTTGGCATTTTACGCGCTCTCGAGGGCCTTCGCAAGCTCAGACCCTTGCGTCTTAGAGCCACGCTCCAAGGACTCGTACTTTTTGACAAACTCCTGGAGCTCTTGCCGAACCTCGCCGACTCGGGCATCTTGCTTCTCGCGCTCGGCGCGCTCCTTGGCCGCTTTGCCTTCGCTCTAGGATAGCGCCTTCTTCAAGGTCGCCACTTCGGTCGTGGCCCCTAGCAAGATTCATGACGATCCTGTGATCTAACTACTAGTTTCCTTTTTCTTTATCAATAAACAAACAAGGTATTACTTATCTTTGTTCTCTTCGAGCTGCCTCTTGGTAAGGCCGAGCTCTTATTCGGACCGCTCAAGGTCCCGCTTCAGTGCGGAGACCTCCGCCGTGTGAGCGGCAGCGGCCAGCAGTGAAGTCTGCTTATTCACATAGACATATTCTGATTAGACTCATGTTATTATTATTTGATCCTCTGTTTGGCCTTTCTTCCAAACACCAATAGAGCATCAGGGGCTACTGTCTATGCTGTAACATTTTCTCATAATTTGAATACTTACCTCAAAGCCTGCTAGGAGGCTGGCACAGGCTTCAGTGAGTCCGCTTTTGGCGGATTGAACCTTCTTGACCACCGCACTCATGATAGTGCGGTGATCTTCGTCAATGGAAGCACTGCGAAGCGCTTCCAGCAAATTGTCCGATGCCCCTGGATGGACAGAGGCCATCGGCACAGACTTACTGCCCCCGGCATTAGATCCCATGGGAGTCTTGCCCCTCATGCGCCCAGCGTCCGGAATGTCGCCTTGGGGCGCCTCCGGAATTGTCTCCCCTTGGTTCATTACCCTTTGAGACAACACCTCGACGTCGTCCGTAGGGCGGGGGGAGGTGGCGGTCGGGAGTGAATCGCTATTCATCTCCGACAAGCCCAAAGACTCATTCGAAGAGGATACATCAATATGGGCTTTGGATGGGCTGCATGATCATGTTCGGCATGATAAGAAGCAATAAAATAAAACGTACCAAGAACTATTATGGTATCCGGATACTTACGAATTCGCCAGGTGCTTGTACCTGGGTAACCACTCCTCATCACTAACAACGGCCGCCGTGGAGCAGTCCGGAAGGAGAGTCCTTCCCTTCTTGGACACTTCGGCTTCCCCTGATGGGGCGGCCTTCCTTTTCTTGTCTCCCCTGGCTGTGGGGGGGGAGAACTTTCCTCTTCCTCCTCCTTGTTTTCATGGGAGGAGGGCACCTCGGTGTTATCGGACGATGAGTTAGATACGACCTTGCGCCGGAGACCTTTCCTGGTCCCCGTGGCCTTCTTCTCCGGCGCCTCATAGGGCACCGAAGCCAGCATCTCTGTTATGAGAGCACTTTCTGGATCCTCGGGCAATGGAGCCGGTCAATCGACCCGCTCCGCTATCGCGACCCATTCATGTTAAATGGCGTGGATGCATAGATCTCCCACATGATTATACCAGGGAAAGAAACGTCTTATGAGATATCAAGAGCTTACTGGATTGGCAGGGCGCTTTGCACTGAGTCCGCGATCCTCGGAAAGGGGAGGACGTCCCTCGGCGGCCTTGAATAGCATCCTCCAGACGTCTTGGTGCGTCGTGTCAAAAAGCTCTCGCAGCGTCTGGTGCTTGGCCGGGTCGAACTCCCACATATTGAATGCCCGTCTTTGACACGGAAGGATCCGGCGGAAGAGCATGACCCGGACCATGTTGACGATCTTTATTTTCTTGCTTATCATATTTCTTACACACTTTTGGAGTCCGGTCAGCTCTACCGATGAACCCCTGAATAGGCCCTTCTCTTTCCAGGAGGTGAGCCATGTGGGCATGCCAGATCGAAATTCGGGGGCCGCCGCCCAGTTGGTGTCGCGCGGCTTGGTGATGCAGAACCACCCCGATTTCCACCCCTTCACGGTCTCCACATAGGAGCCTTCGAGCCAGGTGACATTAGGCATTTTTCCCACCATGGCGCCTCCGCACTCCACTTGCTGGCCGACCACCACCTTCGGTTTCACGTTGAACGTCTTCAGCCACAGGCCGAAGTGGGGCTTGATGTAGAGGAAGGCCTCGCACACGACGTTAAGTGTCGAGATGTTGAGGATGAAATTAGGGGCCAGATCATGGAAGTCCAGCCCGTAGTAGAACATGAGCCCACGGACGAATGGGTGGAGGGGAAATCCCATCCCACGTATGAAGTGGGGGAGGAATACAACCATCTCATGGGGTTCTGGAGTAGGGACGATCTGCCCTGCGTCTGGGAGCCGGTGCGTGATATCTGCGGCCAGGTATCCGGCTTCCCGGAGCTTCGTAATGTTCTCCGCTGTAACGGAGGAGACCATCCACTTGCCTCCAGCTCCGGACATGTTTGGAGTGGTTTTGCGGAGAAAATGCGAACATGGGCGCTGGAGCTTGAGTGCGCAAGAATGGATGGGCAGGGAAGTAGAAGGCGTGGGTAAAAAGGAGGAGTCCTTATCCTTTTATAAGGGTGGAAGAAACTATGCGCCACCCCACCTGCCTGGTAAACTCGCTTGTTCCCCAAGCGCCGTGATTTATGGTGCGGTTGGGTTACCCACAACCGTATTGATGAGAATCCCGTGATAAGGGGACATGATCTCTGCTTCGACAAGACGTGCCAAGAAAACTTCCTCGCAATATGTGTAGTAGTTGGTTGAGAAAAACGGTTCGAATAATGACCGCGCCATGACAGGACGTCACATTATGAAAAGTTGTCAGCAGCTTGGATTTGTGGAATAATATACTCTCTATGGTGGTATAAGGAATTTGTTTTGCAAAGCCTGACACGATCCTTGTGTTCAAAATCTTCTATGGAGTATTCGGAGAAGAAACCCGCCTTGCAATGCTGAAGACAATTTGCGCACCGGACTCATCATCATTGAAGCCTGGTTCAGGGGCTACTGAGGGAGTCCTGGATTAGGGGGTCCTCGGACAGCCAGACTATATACTTTGGCCGGACTGTTGGACTATGAAGATACAAGAATGAAGACTTAGTCCCGTGTCCGGGTGGGACTCTCCTTTGCGTGGAAGGCAAGCTTGGCAATTCGGATATGTAGATCTCCTCCCTTGTAACCGACTCTGTGTAACCCTAGCCCCCTCAGATGTCTATATAAACCGGAGGGTTTAGTCTGTAGGAGAAGAACAATCATAATCATAGGCTAGCTTCTAGGGTTTAGCCTCTACGATCTTGTGGTAGATCAACTCTTGTAATACTCATATCATCAAGATCAATCAAGTAGGAAGTAGGGTATTACCTCCATCGAGAGGGCCCGAACCTGGGTAAACATCGTGTCCCCTGCCTCCTATGACCATCCGCCTTAGACGCACAGTTCGGGACCCCCTACCCGAGATCCGCCGGTTTTGACACCAACAATGACCACTCAACATCACAATATCAAGGTTCTCAGGCCAGCTATGAACATACGGAAGTAGAAGAAACTGAACTGAGACTTGAATCCATCAATCCTATAAGTCTATGGATTAGTAACACATGATCCTGACAGAAAGAAGAGAAGCCTAGTTCTTAATCCCCATAGAAAAGAAGAGGCTGACTCAGATTAGAAGGGCATAAGGTATAAGGTGTAAAAAGAGCCTTACCAGCGGCGGCTCAGCCACGCTCGAGAGTCGGGACCCGAGGACGTAGAGCACTCAGATGAGCAGGAAAGGGAAGGCCGGTAGGAGCCCCACCCGAAAGCATTGCCACTAAGATATTGTCAAGCGCTTTGCGAAGGAATCACCTCAGGCTTGCCGAAAGATAAGTCACCTGTGCTAGTCAGTCTGAATCTCTCCGTCCAATGTTTTCCACTCGCGTAAACTCACTCAGGCAATGCTACTTCCCTTTTCGGCCTCCAGGGAGCTGCTTGCACGCCAAAGGGGACATCCCGAGCATCGCGCCTCAGGAGCCCTTACCAGACCTCGGGCCGCTCACCTCCTGGCCTTGACCGCGGCATCGTGACCTGGCATACCAGCGACGGTTGAATCCTGCCAAGGGACTGGGACCTGCCGGCGTAGAGCGCGAAGCTACCACGAGAACGGAAAGGAGTGTCACATCCCTAGATCTAGTTTGCACTAGGCTAGCCCGTCATGTCTGCATTATGTTTAAATTTCTAAGAAACTTGAAATGGGGATGACAGAAACCCGCAGCACCCCCCTGAAAACAACTAGGGTTTACAAAAATCTTTTTCAATGAACCTGAAATGCCCTTCTAAAATGTTCATCATCTTTGCCCTGGTCTTAAACCACTGCAAAAATGGTGCACAATTTTCTAGGTCACTAGATTAAATCATATGTTATTTGCATTTGGGCATTTAAATGCTATTAAATATTTTAAATGTCCAAATAATCCTAAACTGAAATGTTCCATGTTGGTTATATTCCATGTAGGGAGCATGAGCAGTTTGGTGATTTTTGAAAGTACTTAGGTATTTTTAGAAAAGCCACAAACCTGCAGAAAATAGAAAACAAAAAGTAAAATAAAGAAAATAGAGAGAGAGAAAGCCCACCAGGACAGCTACCTGGCGGCCCACTCGCGGCCTAGCCCACCAGCCTGAAGCGGCTGTCTTCAACGTCTGCCAGTAGGCAGAGGCGTGTCGACAGCACGCGCCCAAGCTCCACCTCCTTCTTGCCACCGAGGCGCCCCCGACGCCCCCCTCTGCCTCTCCCCTCACTCTTTGCTCTCTCCCTCTCCCTCTAGCCCCTTCCCCGAGCTCACCCGAGAGCGACCGTCGCCGCCGCCCATTGTTGCCATGGCCAGAGCCACCACCTCGCCTATCCGTGCTATCCAGTGGCTCGGCCTCGATGCCACGGAGCTCCAAGACGAAGAACGCACCCGCGGGACGCCCGAAGCGATGCCATCATCCTCGTCTTCACCGATTGCCGCCGGAGATCCCCCTCGACACCGACCGCTCCGGTCCCTCCCCGACCTCGTCGTCTGCTCCGCCGTGATCGATGTCAGCTCAGCTACTTCCCCATCCTCTCTGTTCTCTCTCTCGTGACTCATAGCGACCGCACCGAGCTCGCTCGCATGCACCGCCGCCTCTGCTCATCGCCGTTGTGGCCACATCCATGCTGGCTCAAAACCGAGCACGTCATCGCACTCACCGCACTCCCAGGATGCCGTAGCACCACTCCACGCACCTCGCCATGCCCCCTAGCGTCGGATTCGACCTCGCCCTAACTCCGGCGACCGCCAAGGTCGTTGCCAGCGATGATTACAGCCGCCCCAGGTCCACCCACTGCCACTACTCGACGCGGCTCATTCCCCGCGTCACGTAGATGTGCTCCGCCATTGTTTTGGTCGTCGGAGCACGAAACCCGCACCTCTTCGCCGTCCCGGGTCCTGCCAGCGACGAGCCCAGGTCAACTCCGACGAGTTTGACATGGGTTGACCCCAGTTTGACCCCTGGGTCTATGACAGGTGGGGCCCGCCCTGCTAATTAACCTAGGATTAGGACTAACAAAAATTAGTTAGTCTAATGACACTGACACGCGGGACCCACTGGTCAGGTTTGACCTGGACCGTCCCTCTTGACTGCTGGTGTCACCCTGATGCAATGCTGACGCTATAAATCATTTACTCGATTTATTCTTATACAGGAAATTCCAGAAAATGTTATAAACTTCAAAAATTCATAGAAATTAATCTGTAACTCCAGATGCAAACATTTATATATGAAAATTGATCAGAAAAATCCAATCTTTCCATCTGTAATGGTTTCATGCATGTTAGAACACTTTAACCTTGCTGTTTAAGTGAAACAAGCTAATGCATTAATATGACTTCATATCATGGTCTTTCATTTGAATCTTTTATTCAAATGGACTCAAACCAACCTATTTTAGAATGCATTAGCCAAAACACACCCATATTGCCATGTCATAGCATGCATAATATTGTTTAATATTGCCATGTGATGATTGTGTTCCGATGTGTCTTTCATGGTAGGTTCTGCCTCCGAGGATACCCACGAATATCCGACTGAAGGGCAATATCCTACTACCACTCCATCAGGCAAGCAAAACCCCCTAGTTAATTCCGATAGAATCCCACTCTCTCGCTCCTGCTCTCTTTTACTGCATTAGGACAACAATGATTCATCTGTTACATGCTGTGGTAGCTGAACCCCTTTTCCTCTGCATGACCTATCATTGCCAAAGTAAATAGATAAAACACACTAGCATGAGTAGGAATTGTTTGAGCCCTGATATGCCTACTCATTCATGTTTGTTTGCCATGCCTGCTACTGCTTAGAGTTGAGTCAGGTCTGATTCATCGGGGATGAATTGGAATGGTGATGAACATGTCCTACTATATGTGAGCTAAGTGTGTGAACACGATTTGGTACAGGCGGCAGTGAGAGGCCATGTAGGAGTACATGGTGGGTTGTCTCATTGAAACCGTCCTTAGGAACTGAGTTCTGTGTTTGTGATCCATGAACAGCTACTACCACACATTGGGATCCTTAATTGACTCTCTCGACTTATTAATCGCCTTGATCTCTGTCCAGGACTTGCAACTAGTTTCTGGTGTTTGTAGGATATTTGTTGGAGGCTGACCCTAGGGGTGCCCTATGATGCGGTAGATACACCATGGCATGGTGTACCGGGCGCCCGTTTGGTGTCTCGAGAACCCTGCACACATCGTTTGGGGCTGTGAGCGAAACCCCGGCCGGATCTCCTCGCGGATGGAACCCGAATAGGTGATAAACCTGGAGTAGAGACTTGTGTGGTTAGTCAGGTCGTGGACGACTCCCTCGCCAGGCTTCCGCTTGAAGGTTGCCGAGATACACGACGTGTACATGGTGGTTAGTGGCGAGAGCGTGTTTGAAGAAGTACACCCCTGCAGGGTTATAAATGATCTATTCGAATAGCCATGTCCGCGATAAAGGACTTCTGGGATGCCTGTACAGTTCATAGAAAAGTGAGAGTGGATACTCTAAAATGCACAAGATAAGCGTGAGTGCTATGGATGGCGTTCTCGTAGGGAGACGGGAGCGGATCCATAGTGTTTTATTGATATGGTGAATATGTGGACTCGTGTGCGCCACCTCAAAGGAGTTACTTGCAGTAGTAGTTCAGGTTAGACACTGAGTCAAAGCTGGCTTGCTGCAGTTAAACCCCACCATCCCTTTGTTGATAATTATGCATATGTGGTTAGTTGTGATGTAAGTCTTGCTAGGTACATTTGCACTCACGTCTACTTAATTTATGTTTTGCATAGAGACTTCAGTCTCGCTAGTACTTCCGTGTGGACTTCGACGTTTAGCTTAATACCTCAGCTACGATCTTGTACCCTCGGCAGGATCTGGTAGATAGTCAGGCTTCTCAGCCTTTTCCGGTTGTAGATGTCTATACTCAGACATGTTAAGATTCCGCTTGTGCTATTGCTTGTATGACTTGAATGCTCGGTCATGAGACCCATGTTTGTAATACTTGGCTCGTCGGAGCCTAATGAATAAATACTCCGAGTCATAGTGTTTTGTTGTGATGCCATGTTGTATTTACACATATTGAGCATATTGTGTGTATGATTGAAATGCTTGGTATGTGTGGGATCCGACAACCTAGTTGTCTATCCTTGGTAGCCTCTCTTATGGGGAAATGTACTCAGGTGCTTCCACTGAGCCATGGTAGTCTGCTATAGCCCGGTTTACCGGAGTCCTACTAGCCCAGTTACTACTGCTCCGGAACACTTAGACTGGCCGGCATGTGTTCCACTTCATTCCTGTGTCTATCCCTTCGAGGAAATGTCAGGCGATGACTTCCATAGTCCTGCTAGCCTGCTACAGCCCGGGTTCCCGGAGTCCTTTTAGCCCAGTTGCTACAGCCCAGATTCACACGCTGATGACCGACAAGTTCGATGCTGGTTCATGCATGCCTGTCCCCATAAGTTAGTGCCACTTTGGGTTCATGACTAGTCATGTCGGCCCGGGTTCTCTGTCGCGATTCCAAGTTGCGATGCCTTGGTCAAGGCCAGGGGTGAGAGCTGGAGAGTCATTAGGAGCTCCTGAGTCACGATGCTCAGGAGCCCCCCCCCCTTTAACGTGCAAGCGAGTTGCGTAAAAAATGGACGGCTGGCAGGGCCGCATGCAGCCAAACTTGAGGGTTCCTATGGGTTAGTCCGAGAAGGGAGCATAACTCGTAGCGTGCTTGCTGTCCTACCGCTAATCTTTCTACAAGAAGATGAAGGCACTGAGGATCTGGTGAGCTGACGTGCATGGGGCGGGCCGCGAGCCATAGCTCGATCCCTCGGATTTGGAAGCGTTGCATAGACGGACCCGAGCACAAGCGTCGTGCCAGCATGTGTAGCCCCCGTTACGGAATGAGAAAGAGGCCAGTCAGCAGCGCGGGGGGCCGCGATGGGTGATAAGACATTGGGCAAGCAGGTGATAGTCATAAAATAACTCATGGAGGAAGGTAAACCAGTTCTGGGGATTATGCGAAGAACGATACATGCCACAGGGACAGACCCACACGGCCTGGGGATTATGCAGCCCGAGGGGCACTCCCAGCTAAACAACTAGAAGATGCAAGAACAATACATGCCACAGGGATAGACCCATGCGGCCTGGGGATGAGGCAACCTGAGGGGCACCCCCAACTGAATAAACCGGAAAATGTCACCTGGCAGCGTTGGTGAATAGGTGTTGAAGTAGTTGAAGACGCGTTCTGAAGAAGTCGCTCCTCACGAACTTGGGCGCTGGAGCTAGAGTGCGCAAGAATGGATGGGCAGGGAAGAAGAAGGCATGGGTAAAAAGGAGGAGTCCTTATCCTTTTATAAGGGTGGAAGTAACTATGCGCCTCCCCACCTGCCTGGTAAACTCGCTTGTTCCCCAAGCGCCGTGATTTATGGCACGGTTGGGTTACCCACAAACGTATTGATGAGAATCCCGTGATAAGGGGACGTGATCTCTGCTTCGACAAGACGTGCCAAGAAAACTGCCTTGCAATACGTGTAGTAGCTGGTTGAGAGAAACGGTTCGAATAATGACCGAGCCAGGACAGGACGTCACGTTATGAAAAGTTGTCAGCAGCTTGGATTTGTGGAATAATATACTCTCTATGGTGGTATGTGGAATTTGTTTTGCAGAGCCTCACACGATCCTTGTGTTCAAAATCTTCTATGGAGTATTCGAAGAAGGAACCCGCCTTGCAATGCCGAAGACAATCTGTGCGCCGGACTCATCGTCATTGAAGCCTGGTTCAGGAGCTACTGAGGGAGTCCTGGATTAGGTGGTCCTCGGACAGCCAGACTATATACTTTGGCCGGACTGTTGGACTATGAAGATACAAGATTGAAGACTTAGTCCCGTGTCCGGGTGGGACTCTCCTTTGCGTGGAAGGCAAGCTTGGCAATTCGGATATGTAGATCCCCTCCCTTGTAACCGACTCTGTGTAACCCTAGCCCCCTTCGGTGTCTATATAAACCGGAGGGTTTAGTCCATAGGAGAAGAACAATCATAATCATAGGCTAGCTTCCAGGGTTTAGCCTCTACGATCTCATGGTAGATCAACTCTTGTAATACTCATATCATCAAGATCAATCAAGCAGGAAGTAGGGTATTACCTCCATCGAGAGGGTCCAAACCTGGGTAAACATCGTGTCCCCTGCCTCCTATGACCATCCGCCTTAGACGCACAGTTCGGGACCCCCTACCCGAGATCCGCCGGTTTTGACACAATATCAAGGTTCTCAGGCCAGCTATGAACATACGGAAGTAGAAGAAACTGAACTGAGACTTGAATCCATCAATCCTATAAGTCTATGGATTAGTAACACGTGATCCTGACAGAAAGAAGAGAAGCCTAGTTCTTAATCCCCATAGAAAAGAAGAGGCTGACTCAGATTAGAAGGGCATAAGGTATAAGGTGTAAAAAGAGCCTTACCAGCGGCAGCTCAGCCACGCTCGAGAGTCGGGACCCGAGGACGTAGAGCACTCAAATGAGCAGGAAAGGGAAGGCCGGTAGGAGCCCCACCCGAAAGCATTGCCGCTAAGACTGTCAAGCGCTTTACGAAGGAATCACCTCAGGCTTTCCGAAAGATAAGTCACATGTGCTAGTCAGTCTGAATCTCTCCGTCGAATGTTTTCCACTCGCGTAAACTTGCTCAGGCAATGCTACTTCCCTTTTCGGCCTCCAGGGAGCTGCTTGCACGCCAAAGGGGACATCCCGAGCATCGCGCCTCAGGAGCCCTTACCAGACCTCGGGCCGCTCACCTCCTGGCCTTGACCGCGGCATCGTGACCTGGCATACCAGCGACGGTTGAATCCTGCCAAGGGACTGGGACCTGCCGGCGTAGAGCGCGAAGCTACCACGAGAACGGAAAGGAGTGTCACATCCCTAGATCTAGTTTGCACTAGGCTAGCCCGTCATGTCTGCATTATGTTTAAATTTCTAAGAAACTTGAAATGGGGATGACAGAAACCCGCAGCACCCCCCTGAAAACAACTAGGGTTTACAAAAATCTTTTTCAATGAACCTGAAATGCCCTTCTAAAATGTTCATCATCTTTGCCCTGGTCTTAAACCACTGACAAAAATGGTGCACAATTTTCTAGGTCACTAGATTAAATCATATGTTATTTGCATTTGGGCATTTAAATGCTATTAAATATTTTAAATGTCCAAATAATCCTAAACTGAAATGTTCCATGTTGGTTATATTCCATGTAGGGAGCATGAGCAGTTTGGTGATTTTTGAAAGTACTTAGGTATTTTTAGAAAAGCCACAAACCTGCAGAAAATAGAAAAAAAAGTAAAATAAAGAAAATAGAGAGAGAGAAAGCCCACCAGGACAGCTACCTGGCGGCCCACTCGCGGCCCAGCCCACCAGCCTGAAGCGGCTGTCTTCAACGTCTGCCAGTAGGCAGAGGCGTGTCGACAGCGCGCGCCCAAGCTCCACCTCCTTCTTGCCACCGAGGCGCCCCCGACGCCCCCCTCTGCCTCTCCCCTCACTCTTTGCTCTCTCCCTCTCCCTCTAGCCCCTTCCCCGAGCTCACCCGAGAGCGACCGTCGCCACCGCCCATTGTTGCCATGGCCAGGGCCACCACCTCGCCTCTCCGTGCTATCAAGTGGCTCCGCCTCGATGCCACGGAGCTCCAAGACGAAGAACGCACCCGCGGGACGCCCGAAGCGATGCCATCATCCTCGTCTTCACCGATTGTCGCCGGAGATCCCCCTCGACACCGACCGCTCCGGTCCCTCCCCGACCTCGTCGTCTGCTCCGCCGTGATCGATGTCAGCTCAGCTACTTCCCCATCCTCTCTGTTCTCTCTCTCGTGACTCATAGCGACCGCACGGAGCTCACTCGCATGCACCGCCGCCTATGCTCATCGCCGTTGTGGCCAAATCCATGCTGGCTCAAAACCGAGCACGTCATCGCACTCACCGCACTCCCAGGATGCCGTAGCACCACTCCACGCACCTCGCCATGCCCCCTAGCATCGGATTCGACCTCGCCCTAACTCCGGCGACCGCCAAGGTCGTTGCCAGCGATGATTACAGCCGCCCCAGGTCCACCCACTGCCACTACTCGACGCGGCTCATTCCCCGCGTCATGTAGATGTGCTCCGCCATTGTTTTGGTCGTCGGAGCACGAAACCCGCACCTCTTCGCCGTCCCGGGTCCTGCCAGCGACGAGCCCAGGTCAACTCCGACGAGTTTGACATGGGTTGACCCCAGTTTGACCCCTGGGTCTATGACAGGTGGGGCCCGCCCTGCTAATTAACCTAGGATTAGGACTAACAAAAATTAGTTAGTCTAATGACACTGACACGCGGGACCCACTGGTCAGGTTTGACCTGGACCGTCCCTCTTGACTGCTGGTGTCACCCTGATGCAATGCTGACGCAATAAATCATTTACTCGATTTATTCTTATACAGGAAATTCCAGAAAATGTTATAAACTTCAAAAATTCATAGAAATTAATCTGTAACTCCAGATGCAAACATTTATATATGAAAATTGATCAGAAAAATCCAATCTTTCCATCTGTAATGGTTTCATGCATGTTAGAACACTTTAACCTTGCTGTTTAAGTGAAACAAGCTAATGCATTAATATGACTTCATATCATGGTCTTTCATTTGAATCTTTTATTCAAATGGACTCAAACCAACCTATTTTAGAATGCATTAGCCAAAACACACCCATATTGCCATGTCATAGCATGCATAATATTGTTTAATATTGCCATGTGATGATTGTGTTCCGATGTGTCTTTCATGGTAGGTTCTGCCTCCGAGGATACCCACGAATATCCGACTGAAGGGCAATATCCTACTACCACTCCATCAGGCAAGCAAAACCCCCTAGTTAATTCCGATAGAATCCCACTCTCTCGCTCCTACTCTCTTTTACTGCATTAGGACAACAATGATTCATCTGTTACATGCTGTGGTAGCTGAACCCCTTTTCCTCTGCATGACCTATCATTGCCAAAGTAAATAGATAAAACACACTAGCATGAGTAGGAATTGTTTGAGCCCTGATATGCCTACTCATTCATGTTTGTTTGCCATGCCTGCTACTGCTTAGAGTTGAGTCAGGTCTGATTCATCGGGGATGAATTGGAATGGTGATGAACATGTCCTACTGTATGTGAGCTAAGTGTGTGAACACGATTTGGTACAGGCGGCAGTGAGAGGCTATGTAGGAGTACATGGTGGGTTGTCTCATTGAAACCGTCCTTAGGAACTGAGTTCTGTGTTTGTGATCCATGAACAGCTACTACCACACATTGGGATCCTTAATTGACTCTCTCGACTTATTAATCGCCTTGATCTCTGTCCAGGACTTGCAACTAGTTTCTGGTGTTTGTAGGATATTTGTTGGAGGCTAACCCTAGGGGTGCCCTATGATGCGGTAGATACACCATGGCATGGTGTACCGGGCGCCCGTTTGGTGTCTCGGGAACCCTGCACACATCGTTTGGGGCTGTGAGCGAAACCCCGGCCGGATCTCCTCGCGGATGGAACCCGAATAGGTGATAAACCTGGAGTAGAGACTTGTGTGGTTAGTCAGGTCGTGGACGACTCCCTCGCCAGGCTTCCGCTTGAAGGTTGCCGAGATACACGACGTGTACATGGTGGTTAGTGGCGAGAGCGTGTTTGAAGAAGTACACCCCTGCAGGGTTATAAATGATCTATTCGAATAGCCATGTCTGCGATAAAGGACTTCTGGGATGCATGTACAGTTCATAGAAAAGTGAGAGTGGATACTCTAAAATGCACAAGATAAGCGTGAGTGCTATGGATGGCGTTCTCGTAGGGAGACGGGAGCGGATCCATAGTGTTGTATTGATATGGTGAATATGTGGACTCGTGTGCGCCACCTCAAAGGAGTTACTTGCAGTAGTAGTTCAGGTTAGACACTGAGTCAAAGCTGGCTTGCTGCAGTTAAACCCCACCATCCCTTTGTTGATAATTATGCATATGTAGTTAGTTGTGATGTAAGTCTTGCTAGGTACATTTGCACTCACGTCTACTTAATTTATGTTTTTCATAGAGACTTCAGTCTCGCTAGTACTTCCGTGTGGACTTCGACGTTTAGCTTAATACCTCAGCTACGATCTTGTACCCTCGGCAGGATCTGGTAGATAGTCAGGCTTCTCAGCCTTTTCCGGTTGTAGATGTCTATACTCAGACATGTTAAGATTCCGCTTGTGCTATTGCTTGTATGACTTGAATGCTCGGTCATGAGACCCATGTTTGTAATACTTGGCTCGTCGGAGCCTAATGAATAAATACTCCGAGTCATAGTGTTTTGTTGTGATGCCATGTTGTATTTACACATATTGAGCATATTGTGTGTATCATTGAAATGCTTGGTATGTGTGGGATCCGACAACCTAGTTGTCTATCCTTGGTAGCCTCTCTTATGGGGAAATGTAGTCAGGTGCTTCCACTGAGCCATGGTAGTCTGCTATAGCCCGGTTTACCGGAGTCCTACTAGCCCAGTTACTACTGCTCCGGAACACTTAGACTGGCCGGCATGTGTTCCACTTCATTCCCGTGTCTATCCCTTCGAGGAAATGTCAGGCGATGACTTCCATAGTCCTGCTAGCCTGCTACAGCCCGGGTTCCCGGAGTCCTTTTAGCCCAGTTGCTACAGCCCAGATTCACACGCTGATGACCGACAAGTTCGATGCTGGTTCATGCATGCCTGTCCCCATAAGTTAGTGCCACTTTGGGTTCATGACTAGTCATGTCGGCCCGGGTTCTCTGTCGCGATTCCAAGTCGCGATGCCTTGGTCAAGGCCAGGGGTGAGAGCTGGAGAGTCATTAGGAGCTCCTGAGTCACGATGCTCAGGAGCCCCCCCCCTTTAACGTGCAAGCGAGTTGCGTAAAAAATGGACGGCTGGCAGGGCCGCATGCAGCCAAACTTGAGGGTTCCTGTGGGTTAGTCCGAGAAGGGAGCATAACTCGTAGCGTGCTTGCTGTCCTACCGCTAATCTTTCTACAAGAAGATGAAGGCACTGAGGATCTGGTGAGCTGACGTGCATGGGGCGGGCCGCGAGCCAGAGCTCGATCCCTCGGATTTGGAAGCGTTGCATAGACGGACCCGAGCACAAGCGTCGTGCCAGCATGTGTAGCCCCCGTTACGGAATGAGAAAGAGGCCAGTCAGCAGCGCGGGGGGCCGCGATGGGTGATAAGACATTGGGCAAGCATGTGATAGTCATAAAATAACTCATGGAGGAAGGTAAACCAGTTCTGGGGATTATGCGAAGAACGATACATGCCACAGGGACAGACCCACACGGCCTGGGGATTATGCAGCCCGAGGGGCACTCCCAGCTAAACAACTAGAAGATGCAAGAACAATACATGCCACAGGGATAGACCCATGCGGCCTGGGGATGAGGCAACCTGAGGGGCACCCCCAACTGAATAAACCGGAAAATGACACCTGGCAGCGTTGCTGAATAGGTGTTGAAGTACTTGAAGACGCGTTCTGAAGAAGTCGCTCCTCACGAACTTGGGCGCTGGAGCTAGAGTGCGCAAGAATGGATGGGCAGGGAAGAAGAAGGCATGGGTAAAAAGGAGGAGTCCTTATCCTTTTATAAGGGTGGAAGTAACTATGCGCCTCCCCACCTGCCTGGTAAACTCGCTTGTTCCCCAAGCGCCGTGATTTATGGCATGGTTGGGTTACCCACAAACGTATTGATGAGAATCCCGTGATAAGGGGACGTGATCTCTGCTTCGACAAGACGTGCCAAGAAAACTGCCTTGCAATACGTGTAGTAGCTGGTTGAGAGAAACGGTTCGAATAATGACCGAGCCAGGACAGGACGTCACGTTATGAAAAGTTGTCAGCAGCTTGGATTTGTGGAATAATATACTCTCTATGGTGGTATGTGGAATTTGTTTTGCAGAGCCTCACACGATCCTTGTGTTCAAAATCTTCTATGGAGTATTCGAAGAAGGAACCCGCCTTGCAATGCCGAAGACAATCTGTGCGCCGGACTCATCGTCATTGAAGCCTGGTTCAGGGGCTACTGAGGGAGTCCTGGATTAGGTGGTCCTCGGACAGCCAGACTATATACTTTGGCCGGACTGTTGGACTATGAAGATACAAGATTGAAGACTTAGTCCCGTGTCCGGGTGGGACTCTCCTTTGCGTGGAAGGCAAGCTTGGCAATTCGGATATGTAGATCCCCTCCCTTGTAACCGACTCTGTGTAACCCTAGCCCCCTTCGGTGTCTATATAAACCGGAGGGTTTAGTCCGTAGGAGAAGAACAATCATAATCATAGGCTAGCTTCCAGGGTTTAGCCTCTACGATCTCATGGTAGATCAACTCTTGTAATACTCATATCATCAAGATCAATCAAGCAGGAAGTAGGGTATTACCTCCATCGAGAGGGTCCAAACCTGGGTAAACATTGTGTCCCCTGCCTCCTATGACCATCCGCCTTAGACGCACAGTTCGGGACCCCCTACCCGAGATCCGCCGGTTTTGACACAATATCAAGGTTCTCAGGCCAGCTATGAACATACAGAAGTAGAAGAAACTAAACTGAGACTTGAATCCATCAATCCTATAATTCTATGGATTAGTAACACGTGATCTTGACAGAAAGAAGAGAAGCCTAGTTCTTAATCCCCATAGAAAAGAAGAGGCTGACTCAGATTAGAAGGGCATAAGGTATAAGGTGTAAAAAGAGCCTTACCAGCGGCAGCTCAGCCACGCTCGAGAGTCGGGACCCGAGGACGTAGAGCACTCAAATGAGCAGGAAAGGGAAGGCCGGTAGGAGCCCCACCCGAAAGCATTGCCGCTAAGACTGTCAAGCGCTTTGCGAAGGAATCACCTCAGGCTTTCCGAAAGATAAGTCACCTGTGCTAGTCAGTCTGAATCTCTCCGTCGAATGTTTTCCACTCGCGTAAACTTGCTCAGGCAATGCTACTTCCCTTTTCGGCCTCCAGGGAGCTGCTTGCATGCCAAAGGGGACATCCTGAGCATCGCGCCTCAGGAGCTCTTACCAGACCTCGGGCCGCTCACCTCCTGGCCTTGACCACAGCATCGTGACCTGGCATACCATCGACGGTTGAATCCTGCCAAGGGACTGGGACCTGCCGGCATAGAGCGCGAAGCTACCACAAGAACGGAAAGGAGTGTCACATCCCTAGATCTAGTTTGCACTAGGCTAGACCGTCATGTCTGCATTATGTTTAAATTTCTAAGAAACTTGAAATGGGGATGACAGAAACCCGCAGCACCCCCCTAATAACAACTAGGGTTTACTAAAATCTTTTTCAATGAACCTGAACTGCCCTTCTAAAATGTTCATCATCTTTGCCCTGGTCTTAAACCACTGACAAAAATGGTGCACAATTTTCTAGGTCATTGTATTAAATCATATGTTATTGCATTTGGGCATTTAAATGCTATTAAATATTTTAAATGTCCAAATAATCCTAAACTGAAATGTTCCATGTTGGTTATATTCTATGTAGGGAGCATGAGCAGTTTGGTGATTTTTGAAAGTACTTAGGTATTTTTAGAAAAGCCACAAACCTGCAGAAAATAGAAAACAAAAAGTAAAATAAAGAAAACAGAGAGAGAGAGAGAGAGAGAGAGAGAGAGAGAGAGAGAGAGAAAGCCCACCAGGACACCTACCTGGCGGCCCACTCGCGGCCCAGCCTGTTGGGGAACGTTGTAGAAAACAAAAAATTTCCTACGGTTTCACCAAGATCCATCTATGAGTTCATCTAGCAACCAGTGATCGGATTGCATCTACATACCTTTGTAGATCACGCGCGGAAGCGTTCAAAGAACGGGGATGAGGAAGTCGTACTCGATGTGATCCAAATCACCGGAGATCCTAGCGCTGAACGGACGGCACCTCCGCGTTCAACACACGTACGGTCAGCGTGACGTCTCCTCCTTCTTGATCCAGCAAGGGGGGAGGAGAGGTTGATGAAGATCCAGCAGCACAACGGCGTGGTGGTGGATGCAGGGGTCACCGCAGTAGGGCTTCGCCGTTCTACTGCGAGAGGGAGAGGTGTAGCAGGGGAGAGGGAGGCGCCAAAACATAAGGGTGCGGCTGCCCCTCCCTCCCCCCTTTATATAGGCTCCCCTAGGGGGGCGCCGGCCCTAGGAGATGGGATCTCCTTAGGGGGGCGGCGGCCAAGGGTGGAGTAGCCCCCAAGGCAAGTGGGGGCGCCCCCCCCCCCACCCTAGGGTTTCCAACCCTAGGCGCAGGGGGTGGGCCACGGGGGCGCCCCAGCCCACTATGGGCTGGTTCCCCTCCCCATCTCAGCCCATGGGGCCCTCCGGGATGGGTGGCCCCACCCGGTGGACCCCCGGGACCCTTCTGGTGGTCCCGGTACAATACCGGGGACCCCTGAAACTCTCCCTATGGCCGAAACAGCACTTCCAATATATAATTATTCACCTCCGGACCATTCCGGAACTCCTCGTGACGTCCGGGATCTCATCCGGGACTCCGAACAACTTTCGGGTTACTGCATATTCATATCTCTACAACCCTAGCGTCACCGAACCTTAAGTGTGTAGACCCTACGGGTTCGGGAGACATGTAGACATGACCGAGATGGCTCTCCGGTCAATAACCAACAGTGCGATCTGGATACCCATGTTGGCTTCCACATGCTCCTCGATGATCTCATCGGATGAACCATGATGTCGAGGATTCAAGCAACCCTGTATACAATTCCCTTTGTCAATCGGTATGTTACTTGCCCGAGATTCGATCGTCGGTATCCCAATACCTCATTCAATCTCATTACCAGCAAGTCACTTTAATCATACCGTAATGCATGATCACGTGACCAGACACTTGGTCACTTTGAGCTCATTATGATGATGCATTACCGAGTGGGCCCAGAGATACCTCTCCGTCATATGGAGTGACAAATCCCAGTCTTGATCCGTGTCAACCCAACAGACACTTTCGGAGATACCCGTAGTATACCTTTATAGTCACCCAGTTATGTTGTGACGTTTGGTACACCCAAAGCACTCCTACGGTATCCGGGAGTTACACGATCTCATGGTCTAAGGAAAAGATACTTGACATTGGAAAAACTCTAGCAAACGAACTATACGATCTTGTGCTATGTTTAGGATTGGGTCTTGTCCATCACATCATTCTCCTAATGATGTGATCTCATTATCAATGACATTCAATGTCCATAGTCAGGAAACCATGACTATCTGTTGATCAACGAGCTAGTCAACTAGAGGCTTACTAGGGACATGTTGGTGTCTATGTATTCACACATGTATTACGATTTCCGGATAACACAATTATAGCATGAATAAAAGACAATTATCATGAATAAGGAAATACAATAATAATCCTTTTATTATTGCCTCTAGGGCATATTTTCAACAGTCTCCCACTTGCACTAGTGTCAATAATCTAGTTACATTGTGATGAATCGAACACCCATGGAATTCTGGTGTTGATCATGTTTTGCTCTAGGGAGAGGTTTAGTCAACGGATCTGCTACATTCAGGTCAATATGTACTTTACAAATATCTATGTATCCATCTTGAACATTTTCACGAATGGAGTTGAAGCGACGCTTGATGTGCCTGGTCTTCTTATGAAACCTGGGCTCCTTGGCAAGTGCAGTAGCTCCAGTGTTGTCACAAAGAGTTTGATCGGCCCCGACGCATTGGGTATGACTCCTAGGTCGGTGATGAACTCCTTCACCCAAATCGCTTCATGCGCTGCCTCCGAGGCTGCCATGTACTCCGCTTCACATGTAGATCCCGCCACGACGCTCTGCTTGCAACTGCACCAGCTTACTGCCCCACCATTCAAAATATACACGTATCCGGTTTGTGACTTAGAGTCATCCAGATCTGTGTCGAAGCTAGCGTCGACGTAACCCTTTATGACGAGCTCTTCGTCACCTCCATAAACGAGAAACATTTCCTTAGTCCTTTTCAGGTAATTCAGGATATTCTTGACCGTTGTCCAGTGTTCCTTGCCGGGATTACTTTGGTGCCTACCTACCAAACTTACAGCAAGGTTTACATCAGGTCTGGTACACAGCATGGCATACATAATAGAACATATGGCTGGGGCATAGGGGATGACACTCATCTCTTCTATATCTTCTGCCGTGGTCGGACATTGAGCTGAGCTCAATTTCACACCTTGCAACACAGGCAAGAACCCCTTCTTAGACTGATCCATATTGAACTTCTTCAATATCTTATCAAGGTATGTGCTTTGTGAAAGACCTATGAGGCGTCCTGATCTATCTCTATAGATCTTGATGCCTAATATATAAGCAACCTCTCCAAGGTCCTTCATTGAAAAACTCTTATTCAAGTAGGCCTTAATGCTGTCCAAAAGCTCTATATCAGTTCCCATCAAAAGTATGTCATCTACATATAATATGAGAAATGCTACAGAGCTCCCACTCACTTTCTTGTAAACGCAGGCTTCTCCATAAGTCTGCATAAACCCAAACGCTTTGATCATCTCATCAAAGCGAATGTTCAAACTCTGAGATGCTTGCACCAGCCCATAAATCAAGCGTTGGAGATTGCACACCTTGTCAGCATTCTTAGGATCAACAAAACCTTCCGGCTGCATCATATACAATTCTTCCTTAAGGAAACCATTAAGGAATGTCGTTTTGACGTCCATTTGCCATATCTCATAATCATAGAATGCGGCAATTGCCAACATGATTCGGACGGACTTCAGCTTTGCTGCCGGTGAGAAAGTCTCATCGTAGTCAACCCCTTGAACTTGTCGATAACCCTTAGCGACAAGTCGAGCTTTATAGATGGTCACATTACCATCCGCGTCTGTCTTCTTCTTAAAGATCCATTTATTTTCTATGGCTCACTGCTCAACGGGCAAGTCAGTCAAAGTCCATACTTCGTTTTCATACATGGATCCTATCTCGGATTTCATGGCTTCCAGCCATTTGTCGGAATCCGGGCCCGCCATCGCTTCTTCATAGTTCGAAGGTTCACCGTTGTCCAACAACATGATTTCCAAGACAGGGTTGCTGTACCACTCTGGTGCAGAACGTGTCCTTGTGGACCTACAAAGTTCAGTAGCAACTTGATCTGAAGTTCCATGATCATCATCATTAAGTTCCTCTCTAGTCGGTGCAGGCACCTCAGGAACATTTTCTTGAGTTGCGCCATTTGCCGGTTCAAGAGGTAATACTTCATCAAGTTCTACTTTCCTCCCACTTACTTCTTTCGAGAGAAACTCCTTCTCTAGAAAGGATCCATTCTTGGCAACAAAGATCTTGCCTTCGGATCTGAGGTAGAAGGTATACCCAATAGTTTCTTTAGGGTATCCTATGAAGACGGATTTTTCCGACTTGGGTTCGAGCTTTTCAGGTTGAAGTTTCTTGACATAAGCATCGCATCCCCAAACTTTTAGAAACGACAGTTTGGTTTCTTCCCAAACCATAACTCATACGGTGTCATCTCAACGGATTTAGACGGAGCCCTATTTAAAGTGAATGCGGCAGTCTCTAAAGCATAGCCCCAAAATGATAGCGGTAAATCGGTAAGAGACATCATAGATCGCACCATATCTAATAGAGTGCGATTACGACGTTCGGACACACCATTACGCTGAGGTGTTCCAGGCGGCGTGTGTTGTGAAACTATTCCACATTTTCTTAAGTGTGTGCCAAATTCGTGACTCAAGTACTCTCCTCCACGATCTGATCGCAGGAACTTGATTTTCCTGTCACGTTGATTCTCAACCTCACTCTGAAATTCCTTGAACCTTTCAAAGGTCTCAGACTTGTGTTTCATTAAGTAGACATACCCATATCTACTCAAGTCATCAGTGAGGGTGAGAACATAACGATAACCACTGCGAGCCTCAACACTCATTGGACCGCACACATCAGTATGTATGATTTCCAGTAAGTTGGTTGCTCGCTCCATTTTTCCTGAGAACGGAGTCTTGGTCATTTTACCCATGAGGCATGGTTCGCATGTGTCAAATGATTCATAATCAAGAGACTCTAAAAGTCCATCTGCATGGAGCTTCTTCATGCGTTTGACACCTATGTGACCAAGGCGGCAGTGCCACAAGTATGTGGGACTATCATTATCAACCTTACATCTTTTGGTACTCACACTATGAATATGTGTAGCATTACGCTCGAGATTCATTAAGAATAAGCCATTCACCATCGGAGCATGACCATAAAACATATCTCTCATATAAATAGAACAACCATTATTCTCGGATTTAAATGAGTAGCCATCTCGAATTAAACGAGATCCTGATACAATGTTCATGCTCAAAGCTGGCACTAAATAAAAATTATTGAGGTTTAAAACTAATCCCGTAGGTAAATGTAGAGGTAGCGTGCCGACGGCGATCACATTGACCTTGGAACTATTCCTGACGCGCATCGTTACCTCGTCCTTTGCCAGTCTCCGCTTATTCCGCAGCTCCTGCTTTGAGTTACAAATGTGAGCAACTGCACCGGTATCAAATACCCAGGAGCTACTACGAGTACTGGTAAGGTACACATCAATTACATGTATATCACATATACCTTTCGTTTTGCCGGCCTTCTTGTCCGCTAAGTATTTGGGGCAGTTCCGCTTCCAGTGACCACTTTCCTTGCAATAAAAGCACTCAGTCTTGGGCTTGGGTCTATTCTTTGGCTTCTTCCCGGCAGCTTGCTTGCCGGGCGCGGCAACTCCCTTGCCGTCCTTCTTGAAGTTTTTCTTACCCTTGCCTTTCTTGAACTTAGTGGTTTTATTCACCATCAACACTTGATGTTCCTTTTTGACTTCTACCTCTGCTGATTTCAGCATTGCAAATACTTCAGGAATGGTCTTTTCCATCCCCTGCATATTGAAGTTCATCACAAAGCTCTTGTAGCTCGGTGGAAGCGACTGAAGGATTCTGTCAATGACCGCGTCATCTGGGAGATTAACTCCCAGCTGAGTCAAGCGGTTATGTAACCCTGACATAGTGAGTATGTGCTCACTGGCAGAACTATTTTCCTCCATCTTACAGCTGAAGAACTTGTCGGAGACTTCATATCTCTCGACCCGGGCATGAGCTTGAAAAACCATTTTCAGCTCTTCGAACATATCATATGCTCCATGTCTCTCAAAACGCTTTTGGAGCCCCGGTTCTAAGCTGTAAAGCATGCCGCACTGAACGAGGGAGTAATCATCGGTACGTGTCTGCCAAGCGTTCATAACGTCTTGTTCTGCAGGGAGAACAGGTGCGTCACCTAGCGGTGCTTGTAGGACATAATCTTTCTTGGCAGCTATGAGGATGATCCTCAGGTTCCGGACTCAGCCCGTATAGTTGCTGCCAACGTCTTTCAGCTTGGTTTTCTCTAGGAACGCGTTGAAGTTGAGGACAACGTTGGCCATTTGATCTACAATACATGTTGTAAAGATTTTAGACTAAGTTCATGATAATTAAGTTCATCTAATCAAATTATTCAATGAACTCCCACTTAGATAGACATCCCTCCAGTCATCTAAGTATAACATGATCCGAGTTAACTAGGCCATGTCCGATCATCACGTGAGACGGACTAGCCAACATCGGTGAACATCTTCATGTTGATCGTATCTTCTATACGACTCATGCTCGACCTTTCGGTCTTCTGTGTTCCTAGGCCATCTCTGTACATGCTAGGCTCGTCAAGTCAACCTAAGTGTTTGCAAGTGTAAATCTGTCTTACACCCATTGTATGTGAACGTTGGAATCTATCACACCCGATCATCACGTGGTGCTTCGAAACAACGAACTGTCGTAACGGTGCACAGTTAGGGGGAACACTTTCTTGAAATTATTATGAGGGATCATGTTATTTACTACCGTCGTTCTAAGTAAACAAGATGCAAAAACATGATAAACATCACATGCAATCAAATAATAATAGTGACATGATATGGCCAATATCACATAGCTCCTTTGATCTCCATCTTGGGGCTCCATGATCATCTTGTCACCGGCATGACACCATGATCTCCATCATCATAATCTCCATCATCGTGTCTCCATGAAGTTGCTCGCCAACTATTACTTCTACTACTATGGCTAACACGTTTAGCAATAAAGTAAAGTAATTTACATGGCGTTTCTCAATGACACGCAGGTCATACAAAAAATAAAGACAACTCCTATGGCTCCTACCGGTTGTCATACTCATCGACATGCAAGTCGTGATTCCTATTACAATAGCATGAACATCTCATATATCACATATATATCATTCATCATTCATCACAACTTTGGCCATATCACATCACATTACACTTGCTGCAAAAACATGTTAGACGTCCTCAAATTGTTGTTGCAAGTTTTACGTGGCTGCAATAGGGTTCTAGCAAGAACGTTTTCTTACCTACGTGAAAGTCAAAACATGATTTGTCACCTTCTATTTACCCTTCATAAGGACCCTTTTCATCGAATCCGCTCCAACTAAAGTGGGAGAGACAGACACCCGCCAGCCACCTTATGCAACTAGTGCATGTCAGTCGGTGGAACCGGTCTCACGTAAGTGTACGTGTAAGGTTGGTCCGGGCCGCTTCATCCCACAATACCGTTGAAGCAAAATAAGACTAGTAGCGGCAAGAAAGTTGACAACATCTACGCCCACAACAAATTGTGTGCTACTCGTGCAAAAGAACTACGCATAGACCTAGCTCATGATGCCACTATTGGGGAACGTTGCAGAAAACGAAAATTTTCCTACGGTTTCACCAAGATCCATCTATGAGTTCATCTAGCAACGAGTGATCAGATTGCATCTACATACCTTTGTAGATCATGCGCGGAAGCGTTCAAAGAACGGGGATGAGGAAGTCGTACTCGACGTGATCCAAATCACCAGAGATCCTAGCGCCGAACGGACGGCACCTCCACGTTCAACACACGTACGGTCAGCGTGACGTCTCCTCCTTCTTGATCCAGCAAGGGGGGAGGAGAGGTTGATGAAGATCCAGCAGCACGACGGCTGGTGGTGGATGCAGGGGTCACCGCAGCAGGGCTTCGCCGTTCTACTGCGAGAGGGAGAGGTGTAGCAGGGGAGAGGAAGGCGCCAAAACTCAAGGGTGCGGCTGCCCCTCCCTCCCCCCTTTATATAGGCTCCCCTAGGCGGCGCCGGCCCTAGGAGATGGGATCTCCTAGGGGGGGCGGCGGCCAAGGGTGGAGTAGCCCCCAAGGCAAGTGGGGGCGCCCCCCCACCCTAGGGTTTCCAACCCTAGACGCAGGGGGTGGGCCAAGGGGGCACACCAGCCCACTATGGGCTGGTTCCCCTCCCCACCTCAGCCCATGGGGCCCTTCGGGATGGGTGGCCCCACCCGGTGGACCCCCGGGACCCTTCCGGTGGTCCCGGTACAATACCGGTGACCCCCGAAACTCTCCCGATGACCGAAACTGCACTTCCTATATATAATTCTTCACCTCCGGACCATTCCGAAACTCCTCTTGACGTCCGCGATCTCATTCGGGACTCAGAACAACTTTCAGGTTACTGCATATTCATATCTCTACAACCCTAGCGTCACCGAACCTTAAGTGTGTAGACCCTACGGGTTCGGGAGACATGTAGACATGACCGAGATGGCTCTCCGGTCAATAACCAACAGCAGGTTCTGGATACCCATGTTGGCTCCCACATGCTCCTCGATGATCTCATCGGATGAACCACGATGTCGAGGATTCAAGCAACCCCGTATACAATTCCCTTTGTCAATCGGTATGTTACTTGCCCGAGATTCGATTGTCGGTATCCCAATACCTCGTTCAATCTCGTTACCGGCAAGTCACTTTACTCGTACCGTTATGCATGATCACATGACCAGACACTTGGTCACTTTGAGCTCATTATGATGATGCATTACCAAGTGGGCCCAGAGATACCTCTCCATCATACGGAGTGACAAATCCCAGTCTTGATCCGTGTCAACCCAACAGACACTTTCGGAGATACCCATAGTATACCTTTATAGTCACCCAGTTACGTTGTGACGTTTGGTACACCCAAAGCACTCCTACGGTATCCGGGAGTTACACGATCTCATGGTCTAAGGAAAAGATACTTGACATTGGAAAAACTCTAGCAAACGAACTATACGATCTTGTGCTATGTTTAGGATTGGGTCTTGTCCATCACATCATTCTCCTAATGATGTGATCTCGTTATCAATGACATTCAATGTCCATAGTCAGGAAACCATGACTATCTGTTGATCAACGAGCTAGTCTACTAGAGGCTTACTAGGGACATGTTGGTGTCTATGTATTCACACATGTATTACGATTTCCGGATAACACAATTATAGCATGAATAAAAGACAATTATCATGAACAAGGAAATACAATAAGAATCCTTCTATTATTGCCTCTAGGGCATATTTCCAACACAGCCCACCAGCTTGAAGCGGCTGTCTTCAATGTCTGCCAGTAGGCAGAGGCGTGTCGACAGCGCGCGCGCCCAAGCTCCACCTCCTGCTTGCCACCGAGGCGCCCCCGACGCCCCCCTCTGCCTCTCCCCTCACTCTCTGCTCTCTCCCTCGCCCTCTAGCCCCTTCCCCGAGCTCACCCGAGAGCGACCATCACCGCCGCCCGTTGTTGCTATGGCCAGAGCCACCACCTCGCCTCTCCGTGCTATCCAGTGGCTCTGCCTCGATGCCACGGAGCTCCAAGATGAAGCATGCACCCGCGGGACGCCCGAAGCGATGCCATCATTCTCGTCTTCACCGATTGCAGCCGGAGATCCCCTCGACACCGACCGCTCCGGTCCCTCCCCGACCTCGCCGTCTGCTCTGCCGTAATCGCCGTCAGCTCAGCTACCTCCCCATCCTCTCTGTTCTCTCTCTCGTGCCTCGTAGGGACCGCACCGAGCTCGCTCGCATGCACCGCCGCCTCTGCTCATCACCGTCGTGGCCACATCCATGCTGGCTCAAAATCGAGCATGTCATCGCACTCACCGCACTCCCAGGATGCCGTAGCACCACTCCACGCACCTCGCCATGCCCCTAGAGTCAGATTCGACCTCTCCCTAACTCCGGCGACCGCCAAGGTCATCGCCCGTGATGATTACGGCTGCCCTAGGTCCACCCACTGCCACTACTCGACACAGCTCACTCCCCGCATCACGTAGATGTGCTCCACCGTCGTTTTGGTTGTCGGAGCATGAAACCCGCACCTCTCTGCCGTCCCGGATCCTGCCGGCGACGAGCCCGGGTCAACTCCGACGAGTTTGACTCGGGTTGACCCCAGTTTGACCCCCTGGGTCTATGACAGGTGGGGCCCTCCCTGCTAATTAACCTAGGATTAGGACTAACAAAAATTAGTTAGTCTAATGACACTGACACACGGAACCCACTGGTCAAGTTTGACCTGGACCGTCCCTGTTGACTGCTGGCGTCACCCTGACACAATGCTGACGCAATAAATCATTTACTGGATTTATTCTTATATAGGAAATTCCAGAAAATGTTATAAACTTCAAAAATTCATAGAAATTAATCTGTAACTCCAGATGCAAACATTTATATATGAAAATTGATCAGAAAAATCCAATCTTACCATCTGTAATGGTTTCATGCATGTCAGAACACTTTAACCTTGCTGTTTAAGTGAAACAAGCTAATGCATTAATATGACTTCATATTATGGTCTTTCATTTGAATCTTTTATTCAAATGGACTCAAACCAACCTATTTTAGAATGCATTAGCCAAAACACACCCATATTGCCATGTCATAGCATGCATAATATTGTTGCATATTGCCATGTGATGACTGTGTTCCGATGTGTCTTTCGTGGTAGGTTCTGCCTCCGAGGATACCCACGAATATCCGATTGAAGGGCATTATCCTACTACCACTCCATCAGGCAAGCAAAACCCCCTTGTTCATTCCGATAGAATCCCACTCTCTCACGCCTGCTCTCGTTTACTGCATTAGGACAACAATGATTCATCTGTTACATGCTGTGGTAGCTGAACCCCTTTTCCTCTTCATGACCTATCATTGCCAAAGTAAATAGATAAAACACACTAGCATGAGTAGGAATTGTTTGAGCCCTGATATGCCTACTCATTCATGCTTGTTTACCATGACTGCTACTACTTAGAGTTGAGTCAGGTCTGATTCATCGGGGATGAATTGGAATGGTGATGAACATGTCCTACTGTATGTGAACTAAGTGTGTGAACACGATTTGGTAAAGGCCGCAGTGAGAGGCCATGTAGGAGTACATGGTGGGTTGTCTCATTGAAACCGTCCTCAGGAACTGAGTTCTGCGTTTGTGATCCATGAACAGCTACTACCACACATTGGGATCCTTAATTGACTCTCTCGACTTATTAATCGCCTTGATCTCTGTCCAGGACTTGCAACTAGTTTCTGGTGTTTGTAGGATATTTGTTGGAGGCTGACCCTAGGGGTGCCCTATGATGCGGTAGATACACCATGGCACGGTGTATCAGGCGCCCGTTTGGTGTCTCGAGAACCCTGCACACATCATTTGGGGCTGTGAGCGAAACCCCGACCGGATCTCCTCGCGGATGGAACCCGAATAGGTGATAAACCTGGACTAGAGACTTGTGTGGTTAGTCAGGTCGTGGCCGACTCCCTCGCCAGGCTTCCGCTTGAAGGTTGCTGAGATACACGACGTGTACATGGTGGTTAGTGGCGAGAGTGTGTGTGAAGAAGTACACCCCTGCAGGGTTATACATGATCTATTCGAATAGCCGTGTCCGCGAGAAAGGACTTCTGGGTTGCCTGTACAGTTCATAGACAAGTGACAGTGGATACTCTAAAATGTGCAAGATAAGCGTGAGTGCTATGGATTGCGTTCTCGTAGGGAGACGGGAGCGGATCCATAGTGGTGTATTGATATGGTGAATATGTGGACTCGTGTGCGCCACCTCAAAGGAGTTACCTGAAGTAGTAGTTCAGGTTAGACACTGAGTCAAAGCTGGCTTGCCGCAGTTAAACCCCACCATCCCTTTGTTGATAATGGTGCATATGTTGTTAGTTCTAATGTAAGTCTTGCTGGGTACATTTGTACTCACATTTGCTTAATTTATGTTTTGCAGAGAGACTTCAGTCTCGCTAGTACTTCCGTATGCACTTCGACGTTTAGCTTAATACCTCAGCTACGATCTTGTGCCCTCGGCAGGATCTGGTAGATAGTCAGGCTTCTCAGCCTTTTCCAGTTGTAGATGTCTATACTTAGACATGTTAAGCTTCCGCTTGTGCTATTGCTTGTATGACTTGAATGCTCGGTCATGAGACCCATGTTTGTAATACTTGGCTCGTCAGAGCCTAATGAATAAATACTCTGAGTCATAGTGTTTTGTTGTGATGTCATGTTGTATTTACACATATTGAGCATATTGTGTGTATGATTGAAATGCTTGGTATGTGTGGGATCCGACAACCTAGTTGTCTATCCTTGGTAGCCTCTCTTATGGGGAAATGTAGTCAGGTGCTTCCACTGAGCCATGGTAGTCTGCTACAGCCCGGTTTACCGGAGTCCTATTAGCCCAGTTACTATTGCTCCGGAACACTTAGACTGGCTGGCATGTGTTCCACTTCATTCCTGTGTCTATCCCTCAGAGGAAATGTCACGCGATGACTTCCAGAGTCCTGCTAGCCTGCTACAGCCCGGGTTCCCGGAGTCCTGTTAGCCTAGTTGCTACAGCCCGGATTCACACGCTGATGACCGACACGTTCGATGCTGGTTCATGCATGCCTGTCCCCATAAGTTAGTGCCACTTTGGGTTCATGACTAGTCGTGTCGGCCCGGGTTCTCTGTCATGATTCCAAGTCGCGATGCCTTGGTCAAGGCCAGGGGTGAGAGATGGAGAGTCATTAGGAGCTCCTGAGTCGCGATGCCCAGGAGCCCCCCCTTTAACATGCAAGCGAGTTGCGTAAAAAATGGACGGCTGGCAGGGCCGCATGCAGCCAAACTCGAGGGTTCCTGTGGGTTAGTCCGAGAAGGGAGCATAACTCGTAGCGTGCTTGTTGTCCTGCCGCTAATCTTTCCGAAAGAAGATGAAGGCACTGAGGATCTGGTGAGGTGACGTGCGCGGGGCGGGCTGCGAGCCAGAGCTCGATCCCTCGGATTTGGAAGCATTGCATAGACGGACCCGAGCACAAGCGCCTTGCCAGCATGTGTAGCCCCCGTTACGAAATGAGAAAGAGGCCAGTCAGCGCCGCGGGAGGCCACGATGGGTGATAAGACATTAGGCAAGCAGGTGATAGTCATAAAATAACTCATGGAGGAAGGTAAACAAGTTCTGGGGATTATGCGAAGAACGATACATGCCATAAGGACAGACCCACACGGCCTGGGGATTATGCAGCCCGAGGGGCATTCCCAGATGAACAACTAGAAGATGCAAGAACGATACATGCCACCGGGATAGACCCATGCGGCCTGGGGATGATGCAACCCGAGGGGCACCCCCAACTGAATAAACCGGAAAATGTCACCTGGCAGCGTTGCTGAAGAGGTGTTGAAGTAGTTGAAGACGCGTTCTGAAGAAGTCGCTCCTCACGAGCCGCGTGGGTCCTGAGCCTCGGGAGGCTCTGGAGGCTCAGGGGGCACGCGAAGAACTGTCGCCATCTCCGCCAGGACCACCTGGCGCCTGGCCTCCTAAGCCGCCATGACACTCCGTAGGTGGCACTGGAATGCAACAGCCGCGTTTGGCAAGCCAAAAGGCATGCGAACATAGCTGTGAGGGGGGCCCTCGCACTGGCCGATACGGGATGGCCAGTAGAGCTGCTGAGAGGCGACCCTGTTGAGTCCTAGGATGCTGATGCGGACGCGCAGTTCACTGTCCTCGCCAGGACAAGGAGCCGCGCTAGGTGGTGGTCGGTGATAGCCGTGCATGGCTCTTGCCTCTTGCAGCTCCTCGGTTTCCTTGGTGATGAACTCCTGATCACCTAGTATCCTGGGCCTTGTGCCCTCATGGGGTAAGCGCGCAATGAAGCACGCCTCCATGTGGTGCCTGAGTGTCTCCCTCATGACATTGGCTAGGTCTGAGGCCCTCCAGAAGAGAGCCCCCAAGCCCATCCTAAGGGGGGCACCGGGCGCACCTTCCTATGTGAGGGAGGGAGGCGCCTTGTCCGTGGGTGCAAGTCCTGAGGTCGTGCTGCTGGACACCCTACTCCCCTGAGGTTCTTGGTGGAGCATCTGCTTCTTCTTCTTGGGGACAGCCTCAGGAGGGTAGATGGCACCATCGTCGTCGGGGTTCTCGACTGCCGCGGCCTGGTAAGCACGCTCGAGGGAGCACACTGCGTCCTTTTCCTCGCAGGCGATCATGATGATGTCGTGGTTTCCTGACATCTTGAGGACATTGTAACCATGATGAGTCACTGCCATGAACTTGGCCAGGGCTGGATACGCAAGCATGGTGTTGTACGGAAGGCGAATGTGGGCGACGTCGTAGTCATGAGCTCTGTGTTGTCGCGTTGGCCGAAGGTGACGAGGAGGCGGATCTGGCCTATCGGGGCGGTGGAGCCGTCAGTCACTCCAGAGAAAGGCTTGGTGGGCTACAGCTGGTCATAGGGCACCTGGAGGCGGTCGAACGTCTCGATGGAAAGAACGTTGAGCCCCGCACCACCATCAATGAGAGTCTTGGTGACGAGGACATTGCTGATGATGGGCGAGCAGAGCATCGGGAGGGCACCGGCAGTTGCCGCACACTTGAGCTGGTCGGCCGAGCTGAAGGTGATGATGCACTTGGACCACCTGAGCGGTCGCGTGGCCTTGAGCCTAGGGAGAGCCGCGTTCGTTTCGCTGGCAAACTGCTTGAAGATGCAATGAGAGGTTGGGGCCTGAGCACCGCCCAGGATGCAGGCGATGGCATGAGGCTCTTGAAAGCCCCCAGCGCACTCGTCCTTGTGGTGGCGGTCGTTCCTTGTTGGCGCTGGCGGCAGCGGAGGGAGGCCAGCACTGCCTTGAGGACGATCCTCACAAGGTTGGTCCCTCCAAGGGCCCTTGCGAAGCTGGCCCCGCCAGCTCTCCTCACGATGCTGGTCACGCCACTCCTGGCGGGGGCCGCGGTCGTCCCAGTGTTCTCTAGTTCGGCCTCCTCCACGGCCGTAGACCCGGTCACTACGCTCGGGGCGACGACCGAGGCACTCTTGACAGTCTTTGGTGTTGTCGCTGTGCACGTTGTGGAAGACGCAGAATGGGCGGCTGCTCTTGGATGACTCCGGGTGGTCGCAGCCGCGCTTCATCTCAGGTTCAGCCATGAGCACGGCCACCCCTTGCGCTTCACGTCCTTGGCCTTGGTTTTCTTGTCCTACGGGTCGGTCTCTGGGAGCTCGAGGAGGGAGAGGTGTCCTTCCTAAGCTCTCGTGCACTTGGTTGCCATGTTGAACATCACCAGAGCTATGCATGGGTCCTCACGTATGGCAAGCTCTTCCTTCATCTTGACGTCACGGACACCATCAGTCAATGCGGAGATGATGGCCTCGCCAGACACCTTTGGGATCTTGAGACGAATGTTGTTGAAGCACTGGGTGTACTTCTGCAGGGTCTCTCCTGGCTACTTCTTGATGCACCTTAGGTCACCTACGGCAGGCGGGCGGTCGCGAGTGCCCTGGAAGTTGCTGACGAAATGCTCGCGCATCTCACCCCAGCTATAGATCGATCCCACGGGCAAGTTCAGGAGTCAAGATTGTGCTCCATCCTTGAGGGCCATGGGAAACTAGTTCACCATAACCTTCTCGTCCCCGTTGACCGCCTTGATGCTCAGCTCATAGAGCTAAAAGAACTCAGCAGGGTCGGGGGTGCCGTCGTAGCATGGAGGTAGGTCGGGCTTGAACTTCCCCAGCCAGACAATGCTATGCAGCTCTGGAGTGAAGGTGTCGCAGCCCGCGGTGGTCACGGGTGCTCATCATGGGGGTGGATCTTGATCTTGGGGCTCGCGCGCCACCACGGCAGGTGGCATGCAGTGCTGGGAGCACACGCGCCCCTGCTTGCGGCCGCTGGACCACCTGGCAGCTTTCTTCATTCTGCGCGGGTGCCCTGCACGCTGGGTCGCGCCTTGGTTCGATTACCTTCTTCGAGATCCCAATCTTCAGAGTTGCGTTTAATTCTCTCCAGTAAATTCCATTTGAATTCAATAGTCTTCATCATAAAGGAATTAGTACAAGAAGTATCGAGCATGGAGCGATTGTTGTCACAAAGCCGAGCATAATTTTTTGAATAATCATTTCTCTTGAGAGCTCATGATTGGGGCATGAATATAACACTGACTTAGGCCTCCCCCAAGCTTGAGCGATGCTTTCTCCTTCACGAGGCCAAAAATTATATATATAATTACGATCACGATGAACAAGATGCATAGGATAAAACTTCTGCTGAAATTCCAATTTCAATCGCTTATAGTCCCATGATCCCATATCATCACTGTCACACCCTCGATGCGACAATAGCTCCCACGTGTCGAGGCACGACTTAGAGACATAATCGCATTGAAGGCATATGTCGCAAGGTAGGCAATCTTCACAACATCCCATGTAATATATAGATAATAAAAGGGGAGATAACATAGTTGGCTTACACTCGCCACGCCAAACAAGTACATAAATAACATTACATCATTCAAACACTCATGGCCCGACTACGGCGCCAAAATAAAAGATAACCCAACATGCGACACGGTCCCGATGACCCCCAACTAGGCACCACTACTGATCATCAGGAAAGGAAACATAGTATCATTGAGAGTCCTCATTGAACTCCCACTTGAGCTCGAGCGCGTCACCTGGAGCGGAATCGTCAGGCCCTACATCTGGTGTAATAGTAATCTGTGAGCCACAGGGACTCAGCAATCTCGCACCCTCACGATCAAGACTATTTAAGCTTAATAGGTATGGCAAGGTAAATATATGTGGAGCTGCAGCAAGCGACTAGCATATGTGGTGGCTATCCTGTTCGCAAAAGAGAGCGAGAAGAGGAGGCAAAGCGCGAGCGAGAAACTAGAGAGCAACCTGCGCAAGCATTACTCCAACACCGTGTCCACTTCCCGGACTCCGCCGAGAAGAGGCCATCACGGTAACACACTCAGTTGATTCATTTTAATTAAGTTAAGGTTCAAGTTATCTACAACCGTACATTAACAAATTCCCATCTGCCCATAACCGCGGGCACGGCTTTCGAAAGTTCAAATCCCTGCAGGGGAGTCCCAACTTAGCCCATGACAAGCTCTCACAGTCAACGAAGGAATAGTCCTCCTCCCAAGACGTTCCGATCAGACTCGGTATCTTGGTTCTTCAAGACACTTCGACAGGTTAAAAACAAATCCAGCAACACCGCCCGAATGTGCCGACAAATCCCGATAGGAGCTGCACATATCTCGTTCTCAGGGCACACTCAGATAGGTCAAGCTACGAGTAAAACCAACCCCCGAGTTTCCCCGAGGTGGCCCCGCAGGCTGCCTGGTTCGGACCAACACTCAGAGGAGCACTGGCCCGGGGGGGGGGGGTTAAAATAAGATGACCCTCGGGCTCCGAAAACCCAAGGGAAAAAGAGGCTAGGTGGCAAATGGTAAAACCAAGGTTGGGCATTGCTGGAAAAGCTTTAATCAAGGCGAACTATCAAGGGGTTCCCATTATAACCCAACCGCGTAAGGAACGCAAAACCTGGGAACATAACACCGATATGACGGAAACTAGGGCGGCAAGAGTGGAACAAAACACTAGGCGAGAGGCCGAGCCTTCCACCCTTTACCAAGTATATAGATGCATTAAGATAACATGGCAATATAATGATATCCCAACAAGTAAATAAATGTTCCAACAAGGAACGGCCTCCAATCTTCACCTGCAACTAGCAACGCTATAAGAGGGGCTGAGAAAAGCGGTAACATAGCCAATCAACGGTTTGCTAGGACATGGTGGGTTAGAGGTTTGACATGGCAATTTGGGAGGCCTGAAAGCAAATGGTAGGCATCGTAGCATTGACATAGCAAAAGAGCGAGCATCTAGCAAAGCAAAGACAGTAGTGATTTCGAGGGTATGATCATCTTGCCTACAAAGTTGTCAGAGTTGACTGGATCCTCGAAAGCAAACTCAACGTGCTCCTCGTTAGCGAACTCGTCTCCCGGCTCTGCCCAAACAAGACAAACAAGCAAATGGAACACAATCAACCACATGCAAAGCTCAATCAATATGATGCAAAGATGGTATGCTATGCGGGATGCGATGCAGGATGCATATGCAAGATTTGACAAGGAACGCATGAACCTGGCCTCAACATGGAAATCCAAGTGTGCCAGTGGAAAGATGAGATGAAATCGCTTGAAAACGATATAAAGAACGCCGGAATCGGAGCTACGGTTTGGAAATGGCAAGTGATTCAAATATGGCCACATTCTGCGATTTATAGCAAGTAGCCATCTAAATGCAACAAGATGAACATGCTACAGCATTCAAACATGGCATCAAAATACATGGCAGGGATGCATTCAAGATGCTTAACAAAAGTCTAGCACTGAGCTACGGCCAATTCATCCATTAACAGGTTCAAACAAGCATGGCAAAAATGCATATGACAAACAGATTTCAGACAGTGAAATTAACACTTGTTTGGAATTTCAGATCAGGTAGCACATTTCGGAGCAACAAAACTATATGCTACAGGATCTAAACATGGCAAAGTAAAGCATGGCATAGAGCTACTCAAAGAGCTTAACAAAAGTCCCTTAGTGACCTTGAGCCAAAAGGGATCAGAAAATACAATTGCAAGCATGTGAACATGGCAAAAACATAATCAGTTCTGAGACTTAGTGAAAACTGGAGCATACTGAAACAGATATCAAGTAGGCATGTTTACGAGCTCGATGCGCTCACTACAGAGAAAGTCATGACAAGCTAGGCATACACCCGTCAATAATACACAAAATGCAATCTAGACATGGCAAGAACAATAGCATAGCATGCACGGATCAACTACAACATCCTCGGCAAAATCGCTAAGAAGTAGACAATCTGCCCAGATTCACGAAGTAGCAAAAGTAGAGGTTGATTGACTCAATCTAGGATGCTCCATAATTACAAACAAAGACATGTATAGATAGAGCACTAAAAGATTAACAAAACATCCTTACTGATCATCCTCAAAAGAGGCACGAATCACTAGAAAATAACATGAACATATGACCATATGAGATAAACAGCTCAAGGACTTAGTGGAATTGCTAAGTCCCCGAAATCAGCATTACCAAGTTCCTCACTTTTCAAGCTTGTGCTAGTCACCACACACATCACAAAAATACATGGGTTGCACCTCTGGAAAGATGGCAAAACCCTTAACAAAACATATGTAGAGCTCATGGGCATAACATGCACACATTAATCATGGCAAAAATGACAAATATCTAAATGGAGTAGCAGATCTGACAATTATCTCAAGTAGCACTCTTCTAATAGCATTTCGGGCATCAAGATGAACTCAAATGAAAATGATGCAATGGAATGAAATGACGTACTCTCTGAGACGAACATGTTGATATGCTATATGCCCAAAACGGAGCTACAGATGCGGAGATATTGCACGATGAACATGGCAATATGAACTAGGGTTTCGGGCAGAAAATTCAATTGAGGCACTCTCAGATCTAGATCCGGATCATGCACGGGAACCGATGCTCGCCGGAAATACTGTTCGCCGGAGTGGGCTTGCTCGCCGGAGTGGGCTTGTCGCGGGGAGGAGGACGAGGCCGGCCGGGTGGACGCCGGAGTTGGTGACGGCGGAGGCGGGCGCGGTCACCGGAGTGGCTGCGGGTCGAGAGGTGCAGCGAGGTCGGTAGGTGGCGGAGATCCGGCGGCAGCTCGCGGCGGCGCCGGCGATCGGACTCGAGGGAGGAGGCGACGCGGTGCTGGCGAAGGCGCAGGCGCGGGGAGGCGGAGGAACGGGCCACAGGGGCCTCCCGCGGGCTCGGGCAGGCCGGCGCGGCGGCGGCGATGTGGGCGCTCGCCCGGGACAGGTGGCAGCGCAGGATTGGTGGCGGCGGATCAGGCGGACGTGTCCGGTCCGGTTCGGACACGTCCGGCGGCGAGGGGAGCTGAGTTTAGGGTTTCGGGGGAGAAGGAGATCCGGATTTCGGAGGGGGTCTATTTATAGAGGTAGAGGGAGCTAGGAGTGTCCAAATGAGGTGCGGTTTTCGGCCACGCGATCGTGATCGAACGCTCTAGATGATGGAGAGGGTTTTGGTTGGTTTTGGGCCAACATGGAGGGGTGTTGGGCTGCGACACACACGAGGCCTTTTCGGTCCCTTGGTTAACCGTTGGAGTATCAAACGAAGTCCAAACGGTACGAATCTTGACAGGCGGTCTACCGGTAGTAAACCAAGGCCGCTTGGCAAGTCTCGGTCCAATCCGGAAATGTTTAATCCCCACACACGAAAGAAAGGTAGAAATGACCACCGGAGGAGAACAAAGCGCCGGAATGCAAAACGGACAACGGGGAAAATGCTCGAATGCAAGAGATGAACACGTATGCAAATGCAGTGCACATGATGACATGATATGAGATGCATGACAATGATAACAACACACGGAGACAAAAACCCGAACCCGAGAAAATAAAATAACTTAAGGCCGGAAATGACAAGAGTTGGAGTACAAATTGGGTAAGTTACATCCGGGGTGTTACAACACTCCACCACTACGAAAGGATCTCGTCCCGAGATCTAGGACTGAAAGAATACCGGGTACTCAGAAAGGAGGTGATCCTCGTGTTCCCAGGTAGCTTCACGGTCGGAATGGTGTGACCACTTGACTTTGCGGAATTTGATTGACTTGTTGCGAGTCTTGCGTTCAGTCTCTTCAAGAATAGCAAATGGGTGCTCACGATAGGAAAGATCTTCTTGGAGCTCAATGTCCTCGAAGTTGACGATGCGGTCAGGAGTCTTGAAGCACTTTCGAAGCTGAGAGACATGGAACACATCATGAACATTTGCAAAGTTTGAAGGAAGCTCGAGTTGATAGGCGAGATCGCCTCTCTTGCTGACAATCTTGAAAGGTCCCACGTATCTGGGGGCAAGCTTCCCTTTGATACCGAAGCAACGAGTACCTTTCATTGGAGAGACGCGGAGGTAAACATGATCTCTGATCTCGAAAGCCAAATCACGGTGCTTACTATCATAGTAGCTCTTCTAGCGGGATTGGGCTGCTTTGAGGTTATCTCGAATGACTTTGCACATTCCTCTGCCTCTGTGATTAAGTCATTACCCAGCAGCTGACGTTCACCGGTTTTAGACCAGTTCAGAGGGGTATGGCACTTCCTGCCATACAGGATTTCAAATGGGGCCTTGCCCGAACTTGCTTCAAAACTGTTGTTGTAGGAGAATTCAGCATATGGAAGACAATCCTCCCACTTCATGCCGAAGGAGATCACACAAGCCCTGAGCATATCTTCAAGAATCTGGTTGACACGCTCGACTTGACCGCTAGTTTGAGGATGGAAAGCTGTGCTGAAGCGGATGTTGGTGCCCATGGCCTTCTGAAAAGAATCCCAAAACTTGGAGGTAAAGATGCTGCCACGGTCTGAAGAGATCACTTGTGGAATACCGTGCAAAGAGACAATTCAAGAGGTATAGAATTCCGCCAATTGAGCTGCAGTGATTGACTCTTTCATAGGCAGAAAATGAGCCACTTTAGTGAGTTTGTCGATGACAACGAATATAGCATCATTGCCACGCTTGGACTTTGGAAACCCAACCACGAAGTCCATTTCAATGTGGTCAAACTTCCATTCTGGAATGGCAAGAGGTTGGAGGAGACCAGCTGGTCTTTGGTGTTCTGCCTTCACTCTTCTGCAGACATCACATTCATTCACGAATTGAGCAATCTCGCGCTTCATTCAAGTCCACCAATAAGCCTGCTTGAGGTCCTGATACATCTTCGTGCTCCTAGGTTGGATGGAGAGGAGAGAATTGTGAGCCTCGTTCATGATCACTTTACGAAGGTCACCTTTGGGTACAACAATACGATCCTCGAAGAAGAGAGTGTCCTTGTCATCAAGGCAGTAGCACTTGTACTTGGGTTGACTCTTGGCAAGCCCAATCTTCACCTTTTTCACCATAGCATCAAGAAGCTGAGCTTGGCGAATCTGGTCTTCCAAGGTAGGAGAGACTTGAAGGTTGGCGAGGAAACCTTGAGGAACAACTTGCAGATTAAATTTGCGGAAAGCTTCACAAAGCTCGGGTTGATAAGGCTTGAGAATCAGACTGTTGCAATAAGCCTTTTTGCTCAATGCGTCAGCATTATACTCTTGAATCATTTCGACCCATCGAGTTTTCTTGAGGTTGAGATTAGGCTGAGTGAAGATGTACTTGAGACTCTTGTGATCAGTGAAAATGTCCACTTTTCTTCCCAATAAGAGATGTCTCCAAGTCAAAAGAGCATGCACAACTGCCGCCAACTCGAGATCATGAGTGGGGTAGTTCTTCTCATTGGGCTTCAACTGGCGAGAGGTATAAGCAACAACTTTCTTCTATTGCATCAACACTGCGCCAAGACCTTGGAGAGAGGCATCACAAAAGACCTCGTACGGCTTGGATTCATCAGGCGGAGTGAGAACTGGAGCAGTGATCAATTTCTCTTTCAAAGTGTTGAAAGCAATGTCACACTCCGGAGACCAAACGTACTTGACGTGCTTCTGGAGAAGATTTGAGAGAGGCTTCGCGATCTTAGAAAAGTTTTCAACGAATCTTCGACAGTAGCTTACGAGACCGAGGAAGCTACGGAATTGCTTCACGTTCTAAGGAGGTTCACAATTCACAATTGCAGACACCTTCTCAGGATTCACCGCAATGCCCTTGGCAGAGATGATATGACCAAGATAAAGAATCTCATCGAGCCAAAATTCGCACTTGGAGAACTTGGCGTAGAACTTGTGTTCCCTCAGCTTATCGAGTACCAAACGCAAGTGCTTGGCATGATCTTCCTTGTTCTTCGAGAAAACCAGAATGTCGTCGAGATAGACCAAAACAAAGTCATTGGTGTAGGCATTGAAGATGAAGTTCATCATGCGAGAGAACGTCGGAGGAGCGTTGACGAGGACAAAAGACATGACAGTGTATTCGTATGACCCATAGCTTGTCCTGAAAGCCGTCTTGGGAATATCTTGCTCACGGATTTGAATCTGATGATAACCCATACGGAGATCAAGCTTGGAGAATACTTGGGCACCTTTGAGTTGTTCGAACAGCTCATTAATGTTGGGAAGTGGGTATTTGTTCTTGATGGTCTTCTTGTTCAATGGACGGTAATCAACACAAAGCCGGTCCTTTCCATCCCTCTTCTTCACAAAAAAAACACCACAACCCCATGGAGAAGAACAAGGCCGGATGAGACCCATTCTCTCTTGAATATCGAGTTGCTTCTTCAGCTCCTTCAACTCTTCAGGTCCGAGCTTGTAAGGATGCTTGCACACTGGTTCCGTGCCAGGCTCAAGATCAATGACGAATTCAACTGGCCGGTGCGGAGGCATTCCTGGAAGCTCTTCTGGAAAGACGTCTTGATATTCGCAAACGACTGGAATTTGCGAGATAGCATCCAGTTCACCCTTCTCATTGAGAGAAAACAGACGGATGGTATCATCACGAGCGGCAAAGACAATTACATCCTCAGGCGAATGAGTCAATTGAATCTGCCTGGCTGCACAGTCAAGATGTGCCTTATGCTTAGAAAGCCAATCCATTCCGAGAATAAGATCAATATCCGAGTTGCCAAGAACCATTGGGGAAGAAAGAAACTTGTAGTCGCCCAAGGTGATAGTAACATCTGGCACCTCCAGACTTGCACTCAAACGTTTGCCAGGAGAAATGATATCCATTTGTTTACCCAAATGAGAAGAAACGAACTCATGCTTGGTAAAAAATGGCTTTGACATGAAACAATGCGATGCACCAGTGTCAAAAAGAACTCTTGCGGGAATATCGTTAACAGGAAGGTTACCCATGATGACATCTGACGAGTCCTCTGCCTGAGCTGCATTCATCGAGTTGACCTTGGCGTGCTTGGGGTTATGCTTGACCACAGCTGTACTTGCCAATCTCACAGGAGCAGGAGGAGGAAGACGCCTCTGATTGAGACACTTGTTGGCATAGTGACCCTTCTGTTGGCACTTGTTGCACGTGACCTCTGAAAGAGGACGATGATACGGAGCACTCGATCTTGGAGCTTGAGACGAAGTCTTGTTCTGAAAGCCAGGGTTGGGTGGGTGGGAAGATCCATTGCCACCTTTGCTCTTCTGCTGATACGGCTGACGGAACAGAGGAGGAGGAAGCCAATACTTTTGCTGCTTGGCCACTTGAGTAGAGGAAGAAGGAGTAGCATCTCTGACTCGCTTCTTGGAAGCATCACACCTCAGTTGAGCGGCCTCTTGCTTCAATGCCATGTTGTAGAACTCATCGTACCTCAAGGGCTCAAAGAGAACAAGAGCTAGCTGAATTTCTTCTCTGAAACCACCCCTGAACTGGTATATCATGCTCTTCTCATAAGGTACGTCCTGCTTGGCAAAGCGGGCGAGCTTCTGAAACAACTTGTTGTAATCATAGACAGACAAAGAGCCTTGCTTCAGGTTGCGGAATTCCTCACGCTTGCTTTCAACCACACTCTGAGGGATATGGTGAGCTCTGAAATTTTGACGGAATTCATCCCAAGTGATCACACGTCCACCTCTAGAATCCTTGTACTGCTGGAACCATTCTGCAGCTTGATCTTTGAGTTGGAAGGAAGCGAACTTGACGAAGTCCTCAGGCCTGACATTACTGCACTCGAAATGCTTGCACAGATCCACAAGCCAATCGTCAGCATCAGTTGCCTCAACACAATTGCTGAAAGTCTTTGGCCCGTTAGCAAGGAACTGGTTGAGTGCAGCAAAGTGATTCTGATTGTTGCCTTGGTTCCCTTGGTTGCCTTGATTGCTCTCTTGAAGAATTTGCATGATCAACTGTGTGTTTGCATTGATTGCGGCCATCACAGCTTGCCATGCCTCCGGAGGAGGTGGAGGTGGTGGCGGATCTTGATTCTGATTCTGATTGGTGCTCTTAGCGGGAGCCATCCTGAAGAGGTTGACCACCTTTAGCACATAGACAGATAAAATGAAGCTGAATCCAACGAAATGAAAATTGCAACATAAAGTCTTCACATCCGAACAAAAGAACGAATGCATTCCTCTTGAAATGGTCACATATCCATAAATTGAGAAGCCACTTAGAATTTAGGTAGAGAAATAAATGAACAAGGTATGGATCAAGAACGAATAATCAGTAAGAAATCCCAATCTCAAACCAACTATCCGCGGAAGAAGAACTAGAGCTACTAGAATTCCCACCTATGAAACTCCCGAACCTTTCCGGTTATGAAATCAGGTGTTGGTTATAAAGGGGAAGCATAATATCTCACCCAAATCTAGCAAATCCTACATCCAGATGTATCCATCCTTCAACACATAACCGAGAAAACTTCGGAAACCATCTACCTCAACCTTCGAAAAGCATCCGTTATACAAGTTATGGCGATACTCCCGAACTCCCGCCCCAGTACTGGGTGGCGTCGAGGTTATCTCACCAACGAACTGCATAAAAGAGATTTTCGATGTCGGCGTACTAAACTCAGGTATTCCAGAACTGCAACAATAAAATTATGACGACAACACCTCAGAGCTCAACTCCCCGGGACACTTCCACAAAACCCCTGACAGGAGGCACCAAGACAATGTTCTCATCATAAAACCATCGGAACGATTCCAAGATACCCGCGTGATCCTAAATTTTTTTTGTGAAATTTGAGAAGAGAAGAGTCAAAACTCTATGTCAGGATGCCTTACCAGAACGATGAGGAGACTCGGAAGTAAAAAGAATTCCTAAACTCTCTGATATATAATTCCTAAATGACTCAAAACATTTTTCTAGACACAACTCGGCCGCTAAAAACGATCAAGCAATGGGGCTCCTAAGGTCGGGGAAGGCTCTGATACCAACTTGTCACACCCTCGATGTGACTATAGCTCCCACGTGTCGAGGCACGACTTAGAGACATAATCGCATTGAAGGCATATGTCGCAAGGTAGGCAATCTTCACAACATCCCATGTAATATATAGATAATAAAAGGGGAGATAACATAGTTGGCTTACACTCGCCACGTCAAACAAGTACATAAATAGCATTACATCATTCAAACACCCATGGCCCGACTACGGCGCCAAAATAAAAGATAACCCAACATGCGACACGGTCCCGATCACCCCCAACTGGGCACCACTACTAATCATCAGGAAAGGAAACATAGTATCGTTGAGAGTCCTCGTCGAACTCCCACTTGAGCTCGAGCGCATCACCTGGAGCGGAATCGTCAGGCCCTGCATCTGGTGTAATAGTAATCTGTGAGCCACAGGGACTCAGCAATCTCGCACCCTCGCGATCAAGACTATTTAATCTTAATAGGTATGGCAAGGTAAATATATGTGGACCTGCAGCAAGCGACTAGCATATGTGGTGGCTATCCTGTTCGCAAAAGAGAGCGAGAAGAGGAGGCAAAGCGCGAGCGAGAAACTAGAGAACAACCTGCGCAAGCATTACTCCAACACCGTGTCCACTTCCCGGACTCCGCCGAGAAGAGGCCATCACGGTAACACGCTCAGTTGATTCATTTTAATTAAGTTAAGGTTCAAGTTATCTACAACCGTACATTAACAAATTCCCATCTGCCCATAACCGCGGGCACGGCTTTCGAAAGTTCAAATCCCTGCAGGGGAGTCCCAACTTAGCCCATGACAAGCTCTCACAGTCAACGAAGGAATAGTCCTCCTCCCAAGACGTTCCGATCAGACTCGGTATCTTGGTTCTTCAAGACACTTCGACAGGTTAAAAACAAATCCAGCAACACCGCCCGAATGTGCCGACAAATCCCGATAGGAGCTGCACATATCTCGTTCTCAGGGCACACTCAGATAGGTCAAGCTACGAGTAAAACCAACCCCCGAGTTTCCCCGAGG
>NC_041384.1:382911281-382934613 GCF_002162155.2 Triticum dicoccoides
ATGACCCTCGGGCTCCGAAAACCAAAGGGAAAAAGAGGCTAGGTGGCAAATGGTAAAACCAAGGTTGGGCATTGCTGGAAAAGCTTTAATCAAGGCGAACTATCAAGGGGTTCCCATTATAACCCAACCGCGTAAGGAACGCAAAACCTGGGAACATAACACCGATATGACGGAAACTAGGGCGGCAAGAGTGGAACAAAACACTAGGCGAGAGGCCGAGCCTTCCACCCTTTACCAAGTATATAGATGCATTAAGATAACATGGCAATATAATGATATCCCAACAAGTAAATAAATGTTCCAACAAGGAACGGCCTCCAATCTTCACCTGCAACTAGCAACGCTATAAGAGGGGCTGAGAAAAGCGGTAACATAGCCAATCAACGGTTTGCTAGGACATGGTGGGTTATAGGTTTGACATGGCAATTTGGGAGGCTTGAAAGCAAATGGTAGGCATCGTAGCATTGGCATAGCAAAAGAGCGAGCATCTAGCAAAGCAAAGATAGTAGTGATTTCGAGGGTATGGTCATCTTGCCTGCAAAGTTGTCAGAGTTGACTGGATCCTCGAAAGCAAACTCAACGGGCTCCTCGTTAGCGAACTCGTCTCCCGGCTCTACCCAAACAAGACAAACAAGCAAACGGAACACAATCAACCACGTGCAAAGCTCAATAGTTATGATGCAAAGATGGTATGCTATGCGGGATGCGATGCGGGATGCATATGCAAGATTTGACAAGGAACGCATGAACCTGGCCTCAACCTGGAAATCCAAGTGTGCCACTGGAAATATGAGATGAAATTGCTTGAAAACGAGATAAAGAATGCCGGAATCGGAGCTACGGTTTGGAAATGGCAAGCAATTCGAATATGGCCACGTTCTGCGATTTACAGCAAGTAGCCATCTAAATGCAACAAGATGAACATGCTACAGCATTCAAACATGGCATCAAAATACATGGCAGGGATGCATTCAAGATGCTTAACAAAAGTCTAGCACTGAGCTACGGCCAATTCATCCATTAACAGGTTCAAACAAGCATGGCAAAAATGCATATGACAAACAGATTTCAGATCAGGTAGCACACTTCGGAGCAACAAAACTATATGCTACAGGACCTGAACATGGCAAAGTAAAGCCTGGCATAGAGCTACGCAAAGAGCTTAACAAAAGTACCTTAGTGACCTTGAGCCACAAGGGATCAGAAAATACAATTGCGAGCATGTGAACATGGCAAAAACTGGAGCATACTGAAACAGATATCAAGTAGGCATGTTTACGAGCTCGATGCACTCACTACAGAGCAAGTCATGACAAGCTAAACATACACCCGTCAATAATACACAAAATGCAAGCTAGACATGGCAAGAACATTAGCATAGCATGCACGGATCAACTACAACATCCTCGGCAAAATCGCTAACAAGTAGACAATCTGCCCAGATTCACGAAGTAGCAAAAGTAGAGCTCGATTGACTCAAGCTAGGGTGCTCCATAATTCCAAACAAAGACATGTATGGATAGAGCAATACAAGATTAACAAAGCATCCTTACTGATCATCCTCAAAAGAGGCACGGATCACTAGGAAACAACATGAACATATGACCATATAAGATAAACAACTCAAGGACTTGGTGGAAATGCTAAGTCCCTGAAATCAGCAGTACCAAGTTCCTCACTTTGCAAGCTTGTGCTAGTCACCACACACATCAAAAAAATACATGGGTTGCACCTCTGGAAAGATGGCAAAACCCTTAACAAAACATATGTAGAGCTCATGGGCATAACATGCACACATTAATCATGGCAAAAATGACAAATATCTAAATGGAGTAGCAGATCTACAATTATCTCAAGTAGCACTTTTCTAACAGCATTTCGGGCACCAAGATGAACTCAAATGAAAATGACGCAATGGAATGAAATGATGTACTCTCTGAGACGAACATTCTGATATGCTATATGCCCAAAACGGAGCTACGGATGCGGAGATATAGCACGATGAACATGGCAATATGAACTAGGGTTTCGGGCAGAAAAGTCAACCGATGCACTCTCAGATCTAGATCCGGATCGTGCACGGGAACCGATGCTCGCTGGAAATACTATTCGCCGGAGTGGACTTGCTCGCCGGAGTGGGCTTCTCGCGGGGAGGAGGACGAGGCCGGCCGGGTGGACGCCGGAGTTGGTGAGGGCGGAGGCGGGCGCGGTCACCGGAGTGGCCGCGGGTGGAGAGGTGCGGCGAGGTCGGCGGGCGGCGGAGATCCGATGGCAGCTCGCGGCGGCGCCGACGCCCGGACTCGAGGGAGGAGGCGGCGCGGTGCGGGCGAAGCCGCGGGCGCGGGGAGGCGGAGGAAAGGGCCGCGGGGGCCTCCCGCGGGCTTGGGCGGGCCGGCGCGGCGGCGGCGATGTGGGCGCCCGCCCGGGACAGGTGGCAGCGCGGGATTGGCGGCGGCGGATCGGGCGGACGTGTCTGGTCCGGTTCGGACACGCCCGGCGGCGAGGGAAGGTGAGTTTAGGGTTTCGGGGGAGAAGGAGATCCGGATTTCGGAGGGGGTCTATTTATAGAGGTAGAGGGAGCTAGGAGTGTCCAAATGAGGTGCTGTTTTCAGCCACGCGATCGTGATCAAACGCTCTAGATGGTGGAGAGGGCTTTGGTGGGTTTTGGGCCAACATGGAGGGCTGTTGGGCTGCAACACACACGAGGCCTTTTTGGTCCCTCGGTTAACCGTTGGAGTATCAAACGAAGTCCAAACGGTACGAAACTTAACATGCGGTCTACCGGTAGTAAACCAAGGCCGCTTGGCAAGTCTCGGTCCAATCCGGAAATGTTTAATCCCCACACATGAAAGAAAGGTAGAAATGACCACCGGAGGAGAACGAAGCGCCGGAATGCAAAACGGACAACAGGGAAAATGCTCCAATGCAAGAGATGAACACGTATGCAAATGCAATGCACATGATGACATGATATGAGATGCATGACAACGATAACAACACATGGAGACAAAAACCCGAACCCGAGAAAATAAAATAACTTAAGGCCGGAAACGACAAGAGTTGGAGTACAAATTGGGTAAGTTACATCCGGGGTGTTACAATCGCATAGCCTATACCATGTCAAACCATCTCCCTTCAAATATAAAGGGAAGACCTTCTTCTTGATAACATCATCGAGCATACCTACAAGCCTAAATAATCCACAAACTTCATCCACATAGATTAAGTGTAAGTCGGGATGCAATGTTCCATCTCTTGCAAAAGGATTTGCCATCAGTTTTTCTACCATACCCGAAGGAATTTCGAAGTAAACATTTTCATTTTCAGTCGGTCCAGTAGGTTGAGGAGCAACTATTTGCTCTACCGGTTGCGGTGAAGATACCCCGAACAAGCCCCTCAAAGGATTACTTTCCATAGTAACAAGTGACAGTAAATTTCAGCACACTATATAAAATTTTCCTTACCAAATTCCACCTACCAAAGGCCCTTCACTCCCCGGAAACGGCGCCAGAAAAGAGTCTTGATGACCCACAAGTATAGGGATCTATCATAGCCATTTCGATAAGTAAGAGTGTCGAACCCAACGAGGAGCAGAAGGAAATGATAAGCAGTTTTTAGTAAGGTATTCTCTGCAAGCACTGAAATTATCGGTAACAGATAGTTTTGTGATAAGGTAATTTGTAACGAGTAGCAAGTAATAAAAGTAAATAAGGTGAAACAAGATGGCCCAATCCTTTTTGTAGCAAAGGACAAGCCTGGACAAACTCTTATATGAAGTAAAGCGCTCCCGAGGACACATGGGAATTATCGTCAAGCTAGTTTTCATCACGTTCATATGATTCGCGTTCGGTACATTGATAATTTGATATGTGGGTGGACCGGTGCTTGGGTGTTGTCCTTACTTGGACAAGAATCCCACTTATGATTAAACCCCATTGCAAGCATCTGCAACTACAATAGAGGTATTAAGGTAATCCTAACCATAGCATGAAACATATGGATCCAAATCAGCCCCTTACGAAGCAATGCATAAACTAGGGTTTCAACTTCTTTCACTCTAGCAACCCATTATCTACTCATTACTTCCCAATGCCTCCCTCTAGGCCCAAACAATGGTGAAGTGTCATGTAGTCGACGTTCACATGACACCACTAGAGAGATGACAACATATATCTCATCAAAATATTGAACGAATACCAAATTCACATGACTACTAATAGCAAGACTTCTCCCATGTCCTCAGGAACAAACGTAACTACTCACAAAGCATATTCATGTTCAAAATCAGAGGGGTATTAATATGCATAATGGATCTGAACATATGATCTTCCACCAAGTAAACCAACTAGCATCAACTACAAGGAGTAATCAACACTACTAGCAACCCACAGGTACCAATCTAAGCTTTGGATACAAAGATTGGATACAAGAGATGAACTAGGGTTTGAGATGAGATGGTGCTGGTGAAGATGTTGATCGAGATTGACCCCCTCCCGATGAGAGGATCGTTGGTGATGACGATGGTGATGATTTTCCCCTCCCGGAGGGAAGTGTCCCCGGCAGAACAGCTCTGCCGGAGCCCTAGATTGGTTCTGCCAAGGTTCCGCCTCGTGGCGGCGGAGTCTCGTCCCGAAAGCTTGCTTATGATTTTTTTTCTCGATGAAAGACTCCATATAGCAGAAGATGGGCATTGGAGGTCCACCAGGGAGCCCATGAGGCAGGGTGGCGCCCAGGGGGATATGGCGCGCCCCCACCCTCGTGGCTGGTGGGTGGCCCCCTCTGGTACTACTTGCGCTCAGTATTTTTTATATATTATGGAAATAACTTCCATGAAGTTTCAGGACTTTTGGAGCTATGCAGAATAGGCCTCTAATATTTTCTCTTTTTCCAGCCCAGAATTCCAGCTGCCGCCATTCTCCCTCTTTATGTAAACCTTGTAAAATAAGAGAGAATAGGCATAAGTATTGTGACATAATGTGTAATAACAGCCCATAATGCAATAAATATCGATATACAAGCATGATGCAAAATGGACGTATCATTCGACACTCTTACTTATCGAAAGAGGCTACAATTGATCCCCTATACTTGTGGGTTATCGGCATCCTCCAGGTCTTCCCTGCTTCTAATAGAGTTTTCTTGGAGGCTATTTAGCCAGTGCCGACCTGGACCTTTAAGTTTTAGGGGAAGGTATTTGATGGCGTGTAGGTCGTCACCGCGAGCCATGTGAATGTGGAGAAGAAAATCTTCAATCCATACCGCGGGATCTGTTGTGTTGTCGTATGATTCAATGTTCACGGGTTTAAACCCTTCTAGGAACTGGTGCTCCATTACCTCATCGGTGAAGCATAGGGGGTGTGCGGCGCCTCTGTATCGGGCCATGACACGACCCAGTTTGGATGAAGTCCGTATGCGGTTTTCGGCCTGGGCGTGGTTGTGTTTGCCGCACCAGGCTTGATAGCCGTCTTCTTGTGCCAGGGCACACCGCCACAATCCATAGATTTATCTAGTCTGACCTGCTCTATTTTCCAAGTCCTATCATATGTCATATGTGTATCCCCGAGCTGTTGTTTCTCTGCTTTTATGGCGAGGTGGTGTGGGCTGGTGCTCGGCTTGAGTTGCCGTTCTATCCCGGCCACATGGTGGTTGGTCAGGTCCATCAGCCGCATTATGCGCGGGTGGTATGGGCTCCGCGGCTTCATTGTTAAATTGTGGCAGTAGCTTGTGCTTCGAGTAGCTGTTTGGGGGTGCAAGGCCGTATTCCTCAGCTGCTAGGACATTAGTCCATCTATCGTTGAGCAAATCCTAATCATCTTGAAGCTATTACTGCCTCTTTTCCAGGCTTCTTGCAGTGGCGATTAGTTGGCGCTTAAAGCGCTCTTGTTCGATAGGTTCCTCTGGCACGATGAAATCTTCATCGCCGAGGCTCTCATCCTCTTCGGAGATCGGTAGGTAATTACTATCCTCCGAGTCCTCGTTCCCGACAAGGTCGTCGGGGTTTACTTGCCCATCCTCCCAATCATCCTATTCGGATGTTGGCTCTACAAGGTCTTCGGCGTTCTCCAGAGTGTTATTCTCTTCAGTGCCGGTATTATTGTCTTTCTGGCAACGCGATTTTGAGCGGCGCCGCTGGCATCGATGTTTTGGAAGTGCTTCGGCAGGCTTGTCCTCAACCGGATTCTCGTTGTCGTTGTTGCCATCCTCTTTGGGTGTGTGCACCATGTACACGTCGTATGTGGAGGTGGCCGTCCAACATTCAGTAAACAAAGGGTTTTGGCCTTGTTCGACTCCGGCATCGTCGTCCATACTGTCAATGTCTTCAGAGGCATAATCCAACATGTCGGTTAAATCTTCGATAATGGCTATGAAGTGGGTCGTCGGTGGGATGTAAAATTCCCCGCTCTCAGCCCCTAGTCGAGGCTGGGCGTAGTTCGGAAGCGATCCTTCCGTAATGGCGAGTGATCGCATTAAGTCCAGGGCCTCGCTTAAAGGTGAGGGTTGGACAGAGAAACGAGAGTCCGTGGGGCTGTCCGGAATCGGAGTCTCCTGGCGGTGCCCGCTTGACACGGACCTCGAGAGTTTGGACCTAGAATCCGGCAGAGTGTCCGGTGCTTCTCCGACAGCAAGCTCCATAAGTGTAAAGAGTCCGGCAGACTCTAGACTCCCGCCTACGGACCTATTTGCCTGCTCCGGATCTAGGGCCAGAGCGGCAATCTAGGCCGCGAACCCTTCGAAGATCAAATCTCCTCGGATATCACCAACATAGTTTAAGTTCCCGGAACTGATCTGATGACCAGGGGCGTAGCTGTCAATCTGCTCGAGGTGGCCAATCAACTTGGCAAGCGCGCGGGAAGCCGCCGAATAGGAAAAATTTGGCCCGGGGGGATCTCCACCGAAACAGTATCATTATTGATCGAAAGAGCCATCGAATCCTTAGTCGACAGCATAGAGGAACTCTCACTGAAGGCACCAATGTCTGTGTCAAAACCTGCAGATCTCGGGCAGGGGGTCCCAAACTGTGCGTCTAAGGATCAAAGGTAACAGGAGGCAGGGGACACGATGTTTACACAGGTTCGGGCCCTCTTAATGGAGGTAAAACCCTACGCCCTTCTTGATTGACTTTGATGAGTATAGGGGTTACAAGAGTTCATCTACCACGAGATCGTAAGTGCTAAACCCTAGATTTCTAGCGTTTATGATTGTGATTGCCTCTACGAATTAAACCCTCTGGTTTATATAGACACTAGAGGGGGCTAGGGTTGTACATAGTTGGTTTACAGACAACGGAATCTTCATATCCGAACGCCAAGCTTGCCATCCACGCAAAGGAGAGTCCCATCCGAACACGGGGGAAGGCCTTCTATCTTGGATCTTCTTGGCCCATTAGTCCAGACCATATCACATTGCCCGGATGCCCGGGGACCCCCTTATCTAGGACTCCCTTAGTGGGTGCAGTCACGATGCGTGCACCTTCCCTGGGGTGGGCCAACCAAGCCACTGCACCAGACGGAGCCACTAGCCCTCGAGTGCCCTCGCTACACCACATCCAGGTGGTCGGCCCGCAGCGACAGCAGGGGCGCAGCGTTACCATCGCTGGCACCGTCAAGAGCCGAGCGACCGTACGACCGACTTCATCAACATCCATGCCAATTACGGCTTCGGATGTCATGGCGCGATCTCAGTTGCTGCTCAGGTTTCCGCCGGTGGTGGAGCAGATGGACGAATGGCGTGCCACCATCCAGAGCCTGCTCGATTTCACCAAAGCTTGGGGCTCACGCCGAGCTGGTCCGACAGTACCTCCCTGAGCGACAGCAACAGCTCGTGTTGCTGACCTTATGGAAGGGGCCATTTCCATGGTGCAGTCCCCGCTATTGGTGTCAAAACCGGCGGATCTAGGGTAGGGGGCCCCGAACTGTGCGTCTAGGGTTGATGGTAACAGGAGACAAGGGACACAATTTTTACCCAGGTTCGGGCCCTCTCTATGGAGGTAATACCCTACTTCCTGCTTGATTGATCTTGATGAATATGAGTATTACAAGAATTCATCTACCATAAGATCGTAATGGCTAAACCCTAAAATTCTAGCATGTCTGACTATGATTATGATGATATCTGTCTACAGACCTAGCTCTCCGGTTTATATAGACACCGTAGGGATCTAGGGTTACAAAAGTTCGGTTACAGAGAAAGGAATCTTCATATTTGGTCGCCAAGCTTGCCTTCCACGCTAAGGAGAGTCCCATCCGAACACGTGTAGAGTCTTCGGCCTTTGTATCTTCACAGCCTATCAGTCCGGCTCATGTCTAATAGGTTAGACCCCCGAGGACCCCTTAGTCCAGGACTCTCTCAGTAGCCCCTGAACCAGGCTTCAATGACGAGGTGTCCGGAGTGCAGATTTTCTTCGGCATTGCAAGGCGGGTTCCCCTTTCGAATACTCCAAGATAGTCTTCGGATGAAACGGGCGTGTCCGGATCTGCAATACAAGTACCACACACACTGCCGTAGAGAGTATAATATTTCATGAGTCCCATTTGCTGACAACTTTTTGTAAGATGACATCACGTCCGTCCGGTCATTATATTGAACCATTTTTGTCTGTCGTTCCACGTTTCGAGATGTGGTTTCCATTGGCACGTCTTGTCAAAGCAGAGATCGTGTCCCCTTATTGCGGGATTCTCATCAATACGGGCATGGGTAATCCAACCGCACCATTTGCACAGCCCTTGGGAATAGGCGAGTTTTAGGGTGAGTGGGGAGGTGGTCGATATTCACTGCCTTTATAAGGGGATAAGGACTCTCTTTCTTCTCCCACGCCTTCTCTCTTCCTCTGCCCTTCCATTCTTGAGCTCTAGTGCCCAATTTCTCATCTTTTCCAACTCGAGAAAGCACTCAACGCTGTCCGGATCCGGAGGTCAAGGCAAGTGGATGGCCTCCTCCATCAAGGAGAAGGACATTACTGAGCTTCAGGCAGCTGGGTATCTGGCGAAGGAAATCGGCCACCATCTTCCGACCAAGGGGCAAGTCATCCCTACACCGAAGCCCAACGAGAGGGTGGTATTCATCCCTCATTTCGTCCGCGGGCTAGGGTTTCCACTCCACCCTTTCATCTGCGGGCTAATGTTCTATTACGGGCTAGACTTCCATGATTTAGCCCCGAATTCTTTCCTCAACATATCAACATTTATTGTCGTGTGTGAGGATTTCCTCCGCATCCAACCACACTTCAGACTGTGTCTCAAGGTCTTCAACGTGAAGCCGAAGATGGTGGATGGCCAACACGCAGTGTGCGGAGGCGCCATGGTGAGCAAGCTGCCCAATGTCACCTGGCCAAAAGGTACTTTCATGGAGACTATGAAGGAGTAGCAAAAACTATCGTTCTACATCACAGAGCCCCGCGGCGCCACCTGGGCCGCGGCTGCCGAGTTCAACTCCGGAGCTCCAATGCGGCTCACCTCCTGGATTGAGAAGGGTCCAAATTGGCCTTCGTCAGACGAGCTGATAGCGCTACAAACGCCCATTCAAAGCATGGTGGATAAAAACATTAAGCTCATCGACGTGATCCAGGTGATGCTAGTTCACCTGATTCTTCCATGCCAAAGCCGAAGCCACCCTTTATGGGAATTCAATCCGAAGAAGCACCAAACTCTGGAAAGGCTCTTTTCGGAACCACTCATGAAGATGCCTGGAAGTTTCTCTTCAAAGGCAACGAGATGCCGCCAGCCATAGACTCGGACCATGGGCACGACATTTCCCATTCCGCCAATGAGGTAAGCCTTTTACGCCTCCTCTACTTGCTTGTCTCAAGGAGGATATCTAAACTTTGTTACTTTAGGTATGGATGGAGAGAGTGGAGTAGATTCGGTGTCCGGCTCTGTTGCCCGAGGAACCAGTCATCCCGCGCCTGGCGAAGATGCTCATACCAGCGCCCTATAAGGCGCTGGAGAAGAAGGCCGAGAAGAAGGCCAAGGGGGTCCGGAGTGGCCCCCGCCGTAAGGGCGCTTCGGACGTGACGTCCAAAGACAAGACCCTCTCCTCTGCCGCCGAAGACGAGGAGGAGGAGGAGGAGGAGAGCGACTCTCCTCCTGATGGGGGGAAGAAGAAGAGGGCGGCCTCCATAAATTTGAGGCAAAGGCGCCCAAGAGGGGGGACGGTCCTCTCGCGGATAACTCCACATGGGACATCGACTACAGTCCGGAGTGATGCCCCCGGAACAAGCCCCTGGCCGCATCGTGAGTACTAAGAACCCGCACGCGTCCATTTATCCGGCTCCTCCACTTTATGGTATTAATATGGTTAATCATGTTATTGCAGTCCGGCCCACGACAGCTCCAGCGATCCTCATCAAGAGGTTCGTTGGATTCAAAGGCGATGGCCAGCGAGTCACCGCCGGCCGCTTACTCTCCCAAGGCCAAGGGAGACAATGAGATGCTGTCCCAAAGGAGCTTCCCAGGGTAGGAAGAGGTTCAGGAGCCCGTCATGGTGGCGCCAGAGGGTGAAACCTCGACCGCCAGACACATGGGGGAACAGACCCCCATGGAGACTGACGATGGGGGGTATGCTCAGTTCGGCCCCCATCCGAGCATGGATCCGGAGACCCATACGGCTCCGGAATCCGGCAAGCAGCCCCCTTCAAGAGAAGGAGGCGTGCCCGTCCCGCCGGTGACCTCTGTCCAACGAGAGGCATCGGATAATCTACTGGAAGCGCTACGAGGTGCTTCCATTATGGAAGAACACCGTATCCTTATGGGTATGGTGATTGAGAAGGTTCAGTCCATCAAGAGCGGACTGACCGAAGCCTGCAGCGGCCTGTTGACAGGTTTTGAGGTAAGTGGCGCAAAAGAGAATATCACAATATAGACAGTAGCTCTTGAGACACTATCCAGTGTTTGGAAAGAAAAGCCAGACAAAGGATCAATAAAATTCAGCAGGAAACTAACGAAATGAGTCTTATGTGAATAAGCAAGCGTCGTTGCTGGCTGCGACCTCACACACTGCCGATGTCTCTGGACTAAAGCATAGACTGGAGTGGGCCGAGGAGGAGCTCGGCCAAACGAGGAAGCAGATGGAGGACCAGCAAGGTATGTAATGACTCGCTATATATTCGTAAATAATAAATGATTAATATTGACTGTAGTGTCATGATATGTGTAGGAGTGACGACCGAGGTCGAAGCCCTTAGAAAGGCCTTGGCCGAAGCTGAGGGGAAAACTATCAAGGAGCAGGCCGCTCATAAGAAGCTTAAGGCTAGGCTGAATGAGGTCCAACAAGAGCTCTAGGACGCTGTGAAGAAGTGTGAGACCTTGGAGTGGGATGTTTCGGCTCGGGAGACCGAACTCGCCAAGGCTCGCCGAAGCGTGGAAGTGGCATGGGTGGAAATCAAGGGTGCCCTCGAGGAGATCCAGGAGACCAAGAAGATCGCGACAGGTAAGGCATTTGGTATGCAAAGCAAGTATGTGAAGATGAAGTATTTCTTACTAACCCAGATTCGGAGTTCTCCAGGGGCGTTTGCAGATCTGCCGTGTAGTGTGTCCGACGCTGCGGAGTTCTTCCGAACTGAAGAGGGGAGCTCAATGGAGAAGTTGTTCTGGTCGCAATATCTTGCGCCAGAACATCCAGTGCCCTTTAGCGATCAGCTAAAACAGCTGGTGGAGGTGCATAGGGTGGCCGAACTGGCTATGAAGGATCAAATAATCCGTCTGTGGCCTCCCGAAGCTATGCCCGGCAGCTACTTCGGGCTCGTGAAGCGGCTGGTGAATGCCTGTCCTCGGCTGGACGTTGTCAAGCGATCGGCCTCCATTGAGGGTGCGCGCATGGCCTTGGCCTGCATCAAGGTGTGGTGGGCGAAGATGGACACCGTCAAGCTTATGACCAAGGACCCGCCAGAGGGCAAGGAGCACCGCACACCAGAGCGGTATTTTGTCGATGTCCTGGAGGGGTCTCATATTGTGGAAACGCAATGTGCGCAAGACGTTATTTTCGAATGAATATCTTCATGTTGTCTCTGCCTTGTATGATGAAACAAATTTTGTTATGTAATATAAGGTTTGCTTAAAAATTCACCTCCTGTGTGGTCGTATTGTGTCAAATTTGAGAGTTGGCCAGTCATCGACTTCTGCCCCCACGTAGGAAGTATGGGGGTGTTCGGGATGTAATCTTAACACTCTTGATCCAATTGTTTGGTACTTGAAGGAGGTGTTTAGCGTAGCGAACCAGGCAATCGGACTATGCGGCTTGAACACGCTCAATTAGCCATATGAGTTTGATGACAAAATTTAAGGTGCAGCCCCTAGTATCCGAACTAGGAAGCTATAAACACTTGATCGGGAAAGTACCAATCCCTCGCGCAATGCGAAAAAAATCTCTAACGATTTGAGACCACCGAAGAGCTGACCGGTTCTCGCCGCATCATGACAGTCAGTTTTCGGCTTTCTCTACTGAGTTGCTCACCGGGTAAACTAGGGCACAATCACAGTAGTTCTCCCTCTACTACCCTAGCCGATGTAGCAGAACATAGGGTAGCAAGCACAGGAGCTGGGCAACCCAACTATTGACCAAAGACATGATTCGGATCCAGTGCATATAGTGCTAAATTCGGGGTGCCGAACAGTAGAAAGTGTTCGGACTTTGTTGCCGTGTTGTGGGGCGCTATGAAGCCCCTGGAAAATTGGAACGTACCAAAGTGTACAGGTGCTATCTGATAAGGATATCAATAGAAAAAGGAAAATAGAAAAAAGAGCAAGGGTAATGAGCCAAGGCCGCAGAATTTGGGCCGCAAACTGTTTTCGTTATAATTTGATTAATACGTTGAAGCGCATTGATATAAATAGTGCAATAAGCAACGGGCTAAGCCACGACTGCGTGTGGGTCCTGAAAATAGGTAGAGTGATTGTTAAAGAGACTACCTAAAAATTCCCCTATACATTCGTGCTTCGTGTCATCTTGGTATATTTATCCTTTGAAAGGGTCGGTGATTGGGCCACCAGGGGGAACCTATGGAAAGAAAATCTGAAAAGGAGAAAAGGAAACAATGAGGGTAGGTATGTCCGGGAGTGGTCGAGCCGTATTGTGGATCACAAGCTAGTTATGCCTCCATCTATGCCCATGGTATCTTGAGTGCATAGTTATGTACGCGCTATACAAACACCGCTACTTGATAGGGACTAGGACGGAAGCCGAATTGCTAGTCGACCTCTTGACGAGTTGAGCTGTCCTGCTGCAGAGTAGTCCGGACTCTCTTGACAGTGTCCGGGGGCTCGGCCGCCGAATTGAGGTTCTGCTTGAAAAGGCCGCTCTATACTTCTGCTGCTAAGGCAGCGGTGTGCTCCTCGGTATGGAGGGAGAATTCCGTGTTTCCATTAACTGTTATGACGCCGCGTGGTCCGGGCATCTTGAGCTTGAGATACGCATAGTGTGGCACCATGTTGAATCTAGTGAATGCAGTTCGTCCAAGCAGTGTGTGATAGCCGCTGCGAAAGGGGACGATATTAAAGATTAGCTCCTCGCTTTGGAAGTTGTCCGAAGATCTGAAGACAACCTCTAGTGTGATTGAGCCCGTACAGTGGGCCTCTACACATGGTATGACTCCTTTAAAGGTAGTCTTGGTGGGCTTGATCCGTGATGGATTAATGCCCATCTTGCGCATTGTATCCTGATAGAGGAAGTTGAGGCTGCTGCAACCGTCCATGAGGACTCGCTTCAGGTGGAACCAATCAATTATTGGGTCCAAGACCAGTGCGGCTGAACCGCCGTGACGGATACTGGTCGGATGTTCCCGGCGATCGAAAGTGATCGGGCATGACGACCATGGATTAAATTTTGCGGCGACTGGCTCTATCACGTATATTTCCCTGAGCGCGCTTGCGCTCCCTCTTCGGGATGTGGGTAGCATATATCATGTTCACCATTTTGACCTGAGGGGGAAACTTCTTCTGTCCCCTGTGTTTCGTGGCCGGGGCTCCTCTTCGTCATCTTCCCTTTGCGATCCCTTCTCCTTGCTTTCGGCATTTAACTTACCGGCCTGTTTAAAAACCCAAGAATCTCTGTTGGTATGATTGGGTGGTTTGTCTGGGGTGCCATGAATCTGGCACGGACGATCGAGTATGCGGTCCAAGCTAGATGACCCCGAATTGTTCTTTTTGAACGGCTTCTTCCGCTGACCGGACTTAGAGCCACTGAATCCAGCATTGACTACCGTATCATCGGTGTTGTCATTGTTGTTACGACGCTTATATCTGTTGTGTCGGGACTTGTCGTTGCTATTTTTGGTTTCAGGGGTGCCGGCGTCGCTTGCATTGTTTTTGCTACGGGCCAGCCAACTATCCTCACCCGCAGAAAAGCGGGTCATGAGTGCCGTGAGGGCTGCCATGGACTTCGGCTTTTCTTGGCCGAGGTGGCGGGCGAGCCATTCGTCGCGGATGCTATGTTTAAAGGCCGCTAGGGATTTGGCGTCCGGACAGTCGATGATCTGGTTCTTTTTAGTTAAGAACCTAGTCCAGAATTTCTTGGTAGACTCTTCGGGCTATCGAACTATATGGCTTAAGTCATCAGCGTCCGGAGGTCGAACGTATGTACCTTGGAAGTTGTCAAGGAAGGCTTCTTTCAAGTCCTCCCAGCTGCCGATGGAATTTTTGGGCAGGCTGTTCAGCCAGTGCTGGGCTGGTCCTTTAACTTTTAGGGGGAGCTATTTAATGGCATGAAGTTCATCGCCGCGGGCCATATGATTATGGAGAATGAAGTCTTCGATCCATACCGCGGGATCTGTGGTTCCATCATATGATTCGAAATTCATGGGTTTGAACCCTTCTGGGAATTCATGTTCCATGACTTCTTCAGTGAAGCAAAGAGGGTGTGTGGCGCCTCTATATCAGGCCGCATCGCGACGTAGCTCAGATGGAGTTCATCTGCGGCTTTCGGCCCACGCATGACTAGGTTTGTCACGTCCGAATAGATAGCCGTCGTCACGTGTCGAGGCACGTCCTCGCGATTAGTAGATCGATCTAGTATGTCCTGATCTATTGTTCAGGTCCTGCCGAAGGTCATATGTATGACCACGAGTTGTTTTACCTCTATATTTGTGATGAGGCGGGTATTGCGCGATGGTGGTATGTGCTCCGGTGCCTCGTCGTCGAACTAAGGTAGAAATTTGCACTTCGGGCAGATTTTGGCTAAGCACTTGAGGCCGTATTCTTCGGCTGCTAGGACATCGATCCATTTATCGTTGAGCAGATCTTGGTCATCTTGAAGCTGTTGCTGCTTCTTTTTCAGGCTCCTTGCAGTGGCTATTAGCTGGCGCTTGAAGCGCTCCTGCTCAAGAGGTTCTCAGGCACAATGAAATCTTTGGTGCCGAGGCCTGTTTACTGTCCTCTGAGTCTTCGTGCGTGGCCTGTTTACCATGGCTAACTTGCCCATCTTCCCGTTCATCCTATTCGGCAGTTGCATTAATGGGGTCTTTGTTGTCTTCGGCTCCTTCCCGAGTGTTATCTTCTCCTGTGACAGTGTTGCTGTCTTTGCTGCGGCGTGACTTAGAGTGGCGCTGCTGATGCCAGCGTTTCGATTGTATCTCAGGAGGTTTATCCTCAGTTGGATCTTCCTTGTCATCGCCGCTATTCTCTTTTGGTGCATCCACCATGTATACATCATACGAGGAAGTGGTCGTCCAGCGTCCGGTAAACAGCGGGTTTTGAGCCTCTTCCTCTCAGGCATCCTCATCCATACAGTCAATGTCGTTGGAGCCATAATCGAGCATGTCGGTTAAGACTTCGATAGTGGCTATGAAGTGGGAGATGGGTGGGAAGCGAAATTCTCCGTCATCAGCCCCTGGTTCAAACCGGATACAATTTAGCTATGGGCCCCTGCTAAGGATAGTGCTCTTAATGAGTTTAACACGTCGCCCAAGGGCGAGTGTCGGAAGATGCCCGTGGAGCTGAATTCGATGATTGATGACCGATCAAGCTCGACATATGCGTACGCACAAGGTTCGGAACTTGTAGGCGGAGACGAGTCCATGGTTCGGGTGACACAGATGTCGCTTGAAGTTAAGTTTGTGTGCGGCACTGATGCCGATGAGTCTGCGGCTTCCGCGGCGGGGTTGAGCTTCACGTCCTTGGATGGCGTGATCTGCTCCGGATCTAAAGTCGGAGCAGCTACAAGTACTATCTCCTGGGTATGTTCCGATGACAGATTTATGTCACGTTCATCGTGGTGGCAGGGAGCGGCTGTCGTGGTCTCGAATCCGTCGAAGATCAAGTCTCCACAGATATCCGTGACATAGTTCAATCTTCCAAATCTGACCTGTGAAAGCACCAATGTCGGTGTCAAAACCGGCAGATCTCGGGTAGGGGGTCCCGAACTGTGCATCTAGGGTTGATGGTAACAGGGGACAGGGGACACAATGTTTACCCAGGTTCGGGCCCTCTCTATGGAGGCAATACCCCACTTCCTACTTGATTGATCTTGATGAATATGAGTATTACAAGAGTTGATCTGCCACGAGATCGTAATGGCTAAACCCTAAAAGTCTAGCATGTCTAACTATGATTATGATGATATTTGTCTACGGACCTAGCCCTCAGGTTTATAAAGACACCGGAGGGATCTAGGGTTATGCTACCTCTTGAGCATGCGTTGGTTTTCCCTTGAAGAGGAAAGGGTGATGCAGCAAAGCAACGTAAGTATTTCCCTCAGTTTTTGAGAACCAAGGTATCAATCCAGTAGGAGACCACACGCGAGTCACCTCGTACCTACACAAACAAATAAGAACCTCACAACCAACGTGATAAAGGGGTTGTCAATCCCTTCACGGCCACTCGCAAGAGTGAGATCTGATAGAGATAATGATAATAAGATAAATATTTTTGGTATTTTTATGATATAGATTGAAAGTAAAGATTGCAAAATAAAATAGATTGGAAACTTGTATGATGGAAGATACACCCGGGGGCCATAGGTTTCACTAGTGACTTCTCTCAAGATAGCATAAGCATTTCGGTGGGTGAACAAATTACCGTCGAGCAACTGATAGAAAAGTGAATAATTATGAGAATATCTAGGTATGATCATGTATATAGGCATCACGTCCGTGACAAGTAGACCGACTCCTGCCTGCATCTACTACTATTACTCCACACATCGACCACTATCCAGCATGCATCTAGAGTATTAAGTTCATAAGAACGTAGTAACGCCTTAAGCAAGATGACATGATGTAGAGGGATAAACTCATGCAATATGAAATAAACCCATCTTTTTATCCTCGATGGCAACAATACAATACGTGTCGTTTCCCTTTCTGTCACTGGGATCGAGCACCGCAAGGTTGAACCCAAAGCTAAGCACTTCTCCCATTGCAAGAAAGATCAATCTAGTGGGAGAAACCAAACTGATATTCCGAAGAGACTTGCAAAGATAACCAATCATACATAAAAGAATTCAAAGAAGATTCAAATATTGCTCATAGATAAACTTGATCATAAACCCACAATTCATCGGATCTCGACAAACACACAACAAAAGAAGATTACATTGAATAGATCTCCAGGAGAATCGAGGAGAACTTTGTATTGAGATCCAAAGAGAGAGAAGAAGCCATCTAGCTACTAGCTATGGACCCGAAGGTCTGGGGTAAACGACTCACACATCATCGGAGGGGCCATGGAGTTGATGTAGAGGCCCTTCGTGATCAATGACCCCTCCGACGGAGTACCGGGAAAGGCCCCAAGATGGGATCTCTTGGGTATAGAAGGTTGCGGGAGTGGAATTAGGTTTTTGTGGTGCTCCTGGATGTTTGCGGGGTATATGAATATATATAGGAGGAAGAAGTAGGTCGGTGGAGCAACGAGGGCCCCACGAGGGTGGAGGGCGCGCCTAGGGGGGTAGGCGCGCCACCTGGTTTGTGGCCTCCTCGATTGTTTCTTGACGTCCACTCCGAGTCCTCTGGATCACGTTTTTTCCAAAAATCAGGCTCCCGAAGGTTTCTTTCCATTTGATATTCTTTTTCCATGAAACACTAAAATAGGCAAAAAAAACAGCAATTTGGGCTGGGCCTCCCGTTAATAGGTTAGTCCCAAAAATAATATAAAAGTGTAAAATAAAGCCCATTAACATCCAAAACAGAATATATAATAGCATGGAACAATAAAAAATTATAGATATGTTGGAGACGTATCAGGTTACATAAGGTCGGTTACAGAGAAAGGAATCTTCATATTTGGTCGCCAAGCTTGCCTTCCACGCCAAGGAGAGTCCCATCCGGACACGGGTAGAGTCTTCAGCCTTTGTATCTTCACAGCCTATCAGTCCGGCCCATGTCTAATAGGTTGGACGCCCGAGGACCCCTTAGTCCAGGACTCCCTCACCCGCCATGGCAGCCAGCGCGAGCACGACCCAATTAAGACCCCAACGATGTATCGATGGCCTCATCTGACCCTCGAGCACGTCCAGGCCAACGTCGAGCCCCGAAGGATAGGCGAAGAGGAAACGCGTGTGTCGTCAAGCAGTGCTGCGGTGACCTCCGCCGGGCCGACAAGTATGATGGCCTCAACATCGACGAGCCTGCGCTCGGTGTTGGTGGGTGCCTACCTTTCGAGGTTGGCTGCCCTGCCTTTACACGAGAGCTGCGACAAGTCCATTGGCCGTCCGTTCGCATGTTCAAGCCAGAGATACCTGAGAAGTACGATGTAAGGCTGAACTCGACAGAGTTCCTGAGCATCTACCCTATCATTGTTCAAGCTGCCAGGGGAAGAGATGAAAATGTGTTCGCCAACTACTTCCCTTTGGCCCTCAAGTCCAATGTGAGGTCTTGGCTGATGCACCTACTGGAGAACTCCATTTTGTCATGGGCTGGCCCGTGCCACGAGTTCATTGACGCTTTCACTGGAGGTCATCAGGAACCCGACAGGCCCAGCGATTTGCAACTTCTCTAGCAAAAAGAAGGAGAAACCCTCCGTAAGTATTTACAGAGATTCAACAAAGTTCATAGAAATATCCCAGATATCCATCCGGCAGCTGTAATAGCTACCTTCTAGTCCAATGTGCGCAACCGTCGCATTTGTTCCAAGATGAACGTGCGGTTGTGTCACACCCTAGCTAGTTCATGCATTAGAGTGTTGCATCATGTCTACTTTTACAGAAACTTGAAATGGGGATGACAGAACCCCCAGCAACCCCCCTGGAAACAACTAGGGTTTACTAAAATTATTTTCAATGAACCCAAAATGCCCTTCACAAAATGTTCATCATTTCTGGATCGGGTTAAAACCCCTGGCAAAAATGGTGCACTCTTTTCTAGGACATTCTGGATTCTTTGAATTAAATCATAAGTATTTGAATTTGGGCATTTAAATGTTATAAAATATTTTAAATGCCCAAATAATTCTGGAGTTAAGTGAGGGCTGTTAGGAATAATCCCAACAGAGCCCACAATTATTTTTAGGATTTTAGTAAGTGCCTAAGTATTTTTAATAAAGCCCTAAAGTTACAGAAAAATAGAAAAGAAAACAAAACAGGAAAAGAGAGAAAGAGAAGGCCTACCTGGCGCCCAACCAGCAGGCCCACCTGCCGGCCCAGCCCAGCTACCGCTCCAGCGAGCTGCTTGGCTTGGCCAGGCAGGCAAGCAGCTACTCGACGGCAAGCACAGCATGCGTGCCACGTAGCTGCCCGCCACCTCGCCGCTCCCCTCGTCGAGCTGTCGACGTAGGACGACCTCCCTCTCTCTCCCCGACCTCACAAACATTCTCTCTTCCCTCTGGTTCCTCTCTCTCGCCCTCCCCGACGTCGCCCGTGACGTCACCGTCGCTGCCGCTCACCGTAGCCACGTCCAACGCTGTCCCTGCACCCTCTCACCGTGTCTGGACGGTTCGCTGTCGTCGACTACACCGACTAGCCAAGCCGCACAACGCCAGAGCCCCTGCATCGTCCCTGCCGCCATCGTCTTCAACCTCAGGCCGCCGAGATCCCCGTCGTCGTTCCGACCGCACCGAGCCTTCCCCGAGCACGCTGACCTTCTCTGCGGCTTCCCAGTGAGCTACTACTCCTCCCCCTTCTCTCCGCTTCGTCGCTAGAGCTCTGTAGCCACCGTGCCTTTTCCGTCCGAACGCACCGCCGCCTGACCACGTCGCCGGCGATGCTCCGGTGACCTGTTGGTCACGGGCTTGTGCCCGTCACACTCGCTGCATCGCGTAGATGTTGTAGGTGCAAGCGCCACGCCGCCTAGGCCACTGCAGCCATGCGCACGAGCTGACCCGAGCTTCGGCCTCCGCCAAGCTCGTCACCAGCGATGCTCCGGCCACTCCCCGGCCAAGCCATCACCACGGTTGGATGCGGGTGAGCACCAGCTGCCCGTAGCTGCTCTCCGCGTAGCAAATGATGCCCTGTGGGCAAATCCCGCAGCACGCCGCCGCGTGTGGCCTCGCCGGCAGGCTTTGACCCGCTGACCGGTGAGTTGACCATGCCTGACCCGTGTGGGCCCAGGTTGACTCCCCCCTGAGCCTATGACAGATGGGGCCGGCCTGTTCATTAGTTTAGGATTAGTGCTAACTAATTATAATTAGTTTAGGTCACTGACATGTGGGCCCAGGCCCCACTGACAGTTAGTTAGTATTAACTTAATCCTGTTAGTTAGCTGAGACACTGACAGACAGGGCCCACCAGTCAGGTTTGACTGGCCCTAGCACCTTTGACTCGCTGACGTCACAGTGACGCAGTGCTGACGCAATTATTCATTTTCTTGATTTATTTTTATATAGGAAATTCCAGAAAATAGCCAAAACTTCTAAAAATCATAGAAAATTAACCATAGCTCCAAATCAAACAAATTATATATGAAAGATGATCAGAAAAATTCAATCTATCCATATGTAATGGTTTCATGCATGACAAACCACTTTAACCTTGCTGTTTAGGTGAAACAAGCTAACACACTTAATATGCATTAGAACTTTAACTTCCATTTGAATCTTTGGTTCAAATGGACCCATTTCAAGTTGTTTCACATTGCATTAGGCAGGACACATCATTTTGCCATGTCATAGCATGCATCATATTGTTGCATATTGTCATGTGTTGATTATGTTTTGTGTGTCCTTCGTGGTAGGTTCTGCCTCTGAAGATATCTCCGAGTATCCAACTGAAGGGCAGTACCCTACTACCACCCCATAAAGCAAGCAGCCCCATTGATCATATCGATACAATCCCATGTTCTCGCCTCTGCTCTCATTTACTGCATTAAGACAACATCATTTCAAACTGCTGTGTGCTACGGTAGTTGAACCCTTATCCTCTTCATGACCTGTCATTGCCACAGTAACTAGATGAAACCCACTAGCATGTGTAGGAGTTGATTGAGCCATGTTTGTGTTTCCTACCTTGCTATGCCTGCTATGCTTAGAGTTGTGTCAGGTCTGGTTCATCTGGGTGATGGGCTAGAGTGAAATGATTATGTCGGTAATGTGAGGGATGTGTTGAACATGTTTTGGTAAAGGTAACGATGAGAGGTCATGTACGAGTACATGGTGGGTTGTTTCATTGAGGTCGTCCCTAAGAACTGAGATATGTATGTGTGATTTAAGATTCAGTTACTACCATACATTGGGCCCGAAACCAATGGACACTCTCGGCTTCTTAATCACCCTAGTACTCTGTCCAGGAGTTGCAATTAGTTTCTGGTGTTTGTAGGTTATGTGTTGGCGGCCGTGCGTAGCGCTGACCCTAGGGGTGGGCTATGTTGCGATAGATACACCATGGCACGGTGTACCGAGTCACTCGTTTGGTGTCTCGGGAACCCTGTTCACATCATTCGGGGCCGTATGTGGAAACCTCGGCCGGACTCCCTGCGGATGGAACCTGGATATGCGATAAACCTGGACTAGGGACTTGAGTGTTTAGGTTGGTCATGGCCGACACCCTCGTTGGGCTTCCGCTTGAAGGTTGCCGAGTACATGTCGTGTAAACGACAGTAAGTGGTGAGAGCGTCTATGAAGAAGTACACCCCTGCAGGGTTAACATCATCTATTCAAATAGCCGCGTCCGCGGTAAAGGACTACTTGGTTGCCTATACAGTTCATAGACAAGTTAATGGTTACTACTAAAAGACTCAAGATAAGTGTGAGTACCGAGGATGGCCCTCTCGTAGGATGACGAGGGAGGATCCCCGGTGGAGTATTGTGTTGGTGATTAGTGGACTCGCGTGCAAAAACTATTTTACTAGTGGTGTCCCGTAGGATAGCTTAGCCAAGAGTCAAAGCTGGCTTGCTGCAATAACTCCACCACTTTCTTGAGAATGAGCATGTATAGTAGGTTCTGATGTAAGACTTGCTGAGTACCTTTGTACTCATGTTTGCTTAATTGCTGTTTTCAGACGACAACACCGCCCCCTCCGATGGGTTTTATGTTGATCTCGACGTCGATGAGTGACTTGCCACCCAGGTGGTGATCCTGGCCATGGAGGGCCCTATGTAGATAGACAGGCTTCGAGAAGCCTTCTTTCTTTCTAGTGTCTGTACTCAGACTATTTGCTTCCGCATGTGCTTGTATGTTTGTATGACTTGAGTGTCGGGTCATGTGACCCCTACCTGTATGAATTTGTTATGTATGGTTCTCTGGAGCCTTTAAATAAAGTACTTGAGTTGTAGAGTTTTGTTGTGATGCCATGTTTTATTTGCACATATCGAGCATATTGTGTGTATGATTGAAATGCTTGGTATGTGTGGGATCCGACAATCTAGTTGTTTATCCTTGGCAGCCTTTCTTATGGGGAAATGTAGTCTAGTGTTCCTCGAGCCATAGTAGTCCGCTACAGCCTGGTTCACCGGAGTCCTGCTAGCCCAGCACTACTGCTTAGGACACTTGACTGGCCGGCATGTGTTTCACTTCGTTCATATGTCTGTCCCTTCGGGGAAATGTCACGCGGTGACATTCGGAGTCCTGCCTAGCCTGCTACAGCCCGGGTTCCCAGAGTCCTGTTAGCCCAGTGCTACAGCCCGGATTCACTCACTGATGACCGACATGCTCGATGTGATTCATGTATGCCTGTCTCCATAGGTATGTGCCGCTTTGGGTTCACGACTAGCCATGTCGGCCCAGGTTCTCCGTCATATGGATGCTAGCGACACTATCATATACGTGAGCCAAAAGGCGCAAACGGTCCCGGGCCATTGTAAGGCGACACCCATGGGGATACCGTGCGTGAGGCCGCAATGTGATATGAGGTGTTACCGGCTAGATCGATGTGACTTGGAATCGGGGTCCTGACAGCATTGGCATCAGAGCCGGACTGCCTGTAGGTTCGTTGAGCCAAACTGGTCGATGTCGAGTCTACAAATGCTTTAGTTATATGTAG
>NC_041384.1:382935009-383004527 GCF_002162155.2 Triticum dicoccoides
GGAACACAAGGCTCTTTTTACTCCTTTACCTTATGCTCTCTGATCTGAGTCATTCTCTTCTCATTCAACGTGGGTTAAGGACTAGGCTCTCTTCTTCTGTCAGGTTCACGTGTTACTAATCCATAGTAACTTATAGGATTGTTGGTTACCAGCCTCAGTTCAGTTTCTACCACTTTTAGTATGTTGCCAGTTGAATCAGAACCCTGATATGATGTTGTTGAGTGGTATTGCAAAATATTGTGGATGTCTCAAATCTTTTTCTGAGCATTTACATCCGTTATGCTGTCCAATTTTCCCTAGAAATTCTAATGTCTTTGCATTGTGGTTGTGCTTTCAGATGGCCACTCGTGCTCAAAACCAAGTGGTTCGCCTGACCCGGTGCCTCGATGTGCCCGGTCATACTGCTATGTTAGTCCGGGTAATGATCGAGATGGGTTACCGTTGGTATCCCGAATACACTGTCGAGGAGCAATTCCGAGACTTTAATCAAAGCCAATATTTCTGCACCGTCAGGATATTTCCTTCTTATCCTGGATCTACCGAGCCCCTCCTCTGTTGCTATGGACTCGGGGTTACTGTTGAGATGGTTGTGCAGGATGCTGCCTATTCCATGATGACCATCATGCAAGTCCGGACTGGCCTGCTTTGGAACACCGACTTCCGTTATATGCCAGCTTCACTCCTGGGAGCGCAAGGGTATCTCCAGGCTATCTATGCTGACTCCACATGTGAGGACTCACTAACTCGCACCACTGCCGAGATGCTCGAGGATAAGGACCGAGAGAATCGGGCCTTGAGACTGGAGCTTTTCAACACCCGTGCTGATCATTGGGCCACTTTGACTTGGTTTGCACCTGCTGTGCAAGTTGGATGTATGGATACAAGGGATCTGTATCCTATGAGATCGGCTCTGCCAGACATGGTGGATTGGCGTGATGTGGGAGGCATCACCCCACCCCATGGTCCCCGCAGGCCACCGTTTGTTGGTCCAAGACCTCATCCTAGCCCCTATGGTCCACAAGCTCCTCAGGACCGCCTGTTCCCAGATGATCACGTTGAACTAACAGGCTATGGAGGTGACTTCTATGAGGACTACTATGGAGCTGTCTGAGTTAGTAGTAGTATCACTAGTATTGTAATAGTTGTATCTCCACTGTCCTGCGTGACTTGTGGAATATGACTTAGTGTGTAATCAATTCCGGAGGTGTAGAAAAATAATGTATAGGAGCTTGGAATGCCTCAGATGAGATGTAATGTCTTTCATCATAGTTGTACTGTAGCCTGGGCTTGTACTAAACCATGTATGGTGTGTATGACCGTTGGTATATATATGGCAGTTCTATATTACCATGTCATATGGATGAACATCTCTGCATTCCGTGTTATCCATTACATTCTGCACTTCCTTGCTAAGTTGTGCCATCCTTATCTAAACCGTTGTCTTGTCTTCTCCTAGGATAGTCAACACCCGCAGCAACCCTCCTGCCCCGGAGCAGTTTGAAGCCAGTCCAGTTAGGGGTGAAAATCTACCTCACCCGCCTTCTCTGGCCGAAGTGATGCTGGAGGCGGAAAGAAACAAGCGTGAGACTAACCGCTTGCTGGAGCGGATTGAGCAGGACACTGCACGCCATCAGAGAAATGACTTGGTGTGATTCATGTATGCCTGTCTCCATAGGTCTGTGCCGCTTTGGGTTCACGACTAGCCATGTCGGCCCGGGTTCTCCGTCATATGGATGCTAGCGACACTATCATATACGTGAGCCAAAAGGCGCAAACGGTCCCGGGCCATGGTAAGGCGACACCCATGGGGATACCGTGCGTGAGGCCGCAATGTGATATGAGGTGTTACCGGCTAGATCGATGTGACTTGGAATCGGGGTCCTGACAGGTTGCCCAAGACTGTGAAGGAGCTTTACACATTGGTGGATAAGTGTGCCTAGGTGGAGGAGGGAAGGAAGTTGCCCGAAGAGGAAGATTGCATCGAAGCTGATTCGAAGGATGATGATGAATCAACCATTCAAAAAAAGAGCAAGAAGCGCAGTAAGTAGCGGAGAGATAAAGCAGTGATGACTGTTGAAGGTTCTGGTGCGCCTAGAACCGGCAAGAAGGCCAAGGCTGAGGTCCCCGCCAAGAAAGCTGTCGCTTACGCTAATTGTTGGGAAGCAGCAGCTGCTAAGAAAGCCGAGAAAGGTGATGGGCCGTGTTTCAAGATTCATCGGACCAAGGGCCACGACCTTCAAGAGTGTCATCAGGTAGAGCATGTCATCAAGAAACAAAGAGCAAAGTATGAGAAGTGAGATAAGGAAAAGGGTCAAAATGTTAGTGGCGGTAAGGGTCGAGGTGGTGAAGTAAGGCGCCCCAACAAACCCTTTCGGAACCAAGGAAAGCCTTCCAGAGGCCGAGAGAAGGAAACTTGTAATGATGAGAGTGATGGAAGGGATGAAGAGGAAACTAGTGAGCAGGTGTTTCAGAAGGCCACAGATGCCCTGTGCATTGACAAAGGTGCATCTTTGCACGCTTCTCACCGCTAGATCAGACGGTGGGCAAGAGAGGTCAATGTCGTGGAACCAGTGCCAAAGGCTCAGAAACCGCTCAATGGTCCCGTACGCCCATCATCTTTGACAAGGAGGACCATCCTAGCCATACAACTGCGGTAGGGTGTTTTCCATTGTTGGTCTCTCCAACAATTCGCAACTTCAAGGTCACAAAGATGCTAGTGGACAGCGGGGCCGGGTTGAATCTGATTTCCTCAGCAATCATCAGCAAGCTTTAGATCGGAGAAGAAGAGCTGGAGGTTACCGGCATGCTTCAAGGTGGTAATTCCGGCAGGAATCATCCTAAGGGAAAGATCATGTTGCCGGTAGCATTATGGGGAGAGATAAACTACTGGACTGAGAGGATTGTGTTTGATGTGGTTGACCTCCCCCTGTCGTACAATGGGATTCTTGGAAGCCCGGCTCTGGCTAAGTTCATGGCGGTGTCATATTATGCCTACACCACATTGAAGATGTTTGCGCTGCTAGGAGTCATTACCATCCCATCAGATAAGAAGGATGCAATCATTTGTGTGGACAAGATGTACCGGGATGCGGTCGCCCCCGCCAAGGAATGTAAAGGGAAGAAAAGAGGCTATTGGCACTTCAACAAAGAGTCCGGGAAGCATGCCCCCGCCGAGTGCACGGCACCCGTTGACAATGTGCCGAAGTGTTCTAACAGCAAGAAATCCAAGGTCACTGCACCCCAAGTAAAGAAGGTCCCGATAGGGCTAGCTGGTGTTGATGGTACTTTTACTATCAGCGCCACCCTCGACGACAAATAGGAAAGCGCGTTCGTTGCAATTCTCCGGGCAAATAGCGATGTGTTTGCCTGGAAACCATATGATATCCCCGGTGTTCCCAGGGGGTAATCAAGCACCACCTTATTGTCTACCCACATGTCCGACCTGTCAAACAAAAAGTCCAGAAGCAGTCCTTGGAAAGGCAACAGTTTATTGCGGAAGGGATCAAGAAACTTGAGGCAGCTGCTTTGGTCAGAGGAGTATTGCACCCCATGTGGTTGGCAAATCCAGTGGTAGTCCGGAATGCTAACGGGAAGTGGAGGCTTTGCATAGATTTCACAGATCTCAACAAGGCTTGCCCGAAGGACCCATTTCCCTTGTCGCGCATCGATCAGATTGTGTACTCCACTTCAGGTTGTGATTTGCTCTCCTTTCTGGATGGATATTTGGGTATCACCAAATCTTCATGTCCAAGGAAGATGAAGAGAAGACGTCATTTATCACTCGTTGTGGCATGTACTGCTTTGTTCACATGCCATTCGGATTGAAGAGTGTTGGATCAACTTTTGCAAGGGCAGTCCAGATCTGTTTGGGGCCATAGTTGCACAGAAACATAGAAGCTTATATTGTGGTCAAGACTAAGGATAAGGCCACCCTTATTCGGGATTTGGAGGAAACATTTGCCAATCTGCACAAGATCAAATTGAAGCTCAACCTGGAGAAGTGTGTGTTTGGTGTCCCCTCCAGCAAATTGCTTGGTTTCTTTGTATCCCATCATGGGATCGAAGCCAACCCCGACAAGATCAAGGCCATCGAGCAGATCCAAGCACCAAGGACGGTTAAGGATGTAAGGCGCCTGAAGGGATGTGTTCCCATGCTAAGCAAGTTCATCTCCCAAGTCTACCGAGCGCGCCCTGCTATTCTTCAAGATTTTGAAGAAGACCGGCCCTATGAAGTGGACCCAGAAGCAGATGCTTCCTTGCAAGAGTTGAAAGCTTACTTGTCCTTTGTGCCTACCTTGGTTGCTCCTAAACCCGAGGAGCCATTGTTGCTATACTTGGCGGAAACCAACCAAGTGGTTAGTGTAGCTCTGGTAGCGCAGCAGGAAGTGGATGAAGCAAAGAGTGAACAGAGATCGACAGAATCAGTGAAGGATAGAGACAGCAATGCGCACGGCAATGAGAGCAACCCCAAGGACGCGGCAAGGAAGAAGTGGTGCAGCGCCTAGTGTACTTTGTCAACTCCTTGTTGCAAGGGGCTAGATCTAGGTACTCTGGCATGCAAAAGTTCATTTTTGGTCTCATCATGGCATCAAGGAAACTTCGCCACTACTTCCAAGCCCATGAGATCACGGTTGTTACTCATTTTCCGCTGCAAAGGATACTTTGAAACCCTGATGCTACCGGCAGAATAGTGGAGTGGGCTTTGGAGTTATCCATCTTTGGTTTGAAGTTTGAGAGCACATCAACTATTCAAAGTAGGGCATTGGCAGAGTTTATTGCAGAATGGACGCCAAACCCTGATGAGGAGATGGCAGAGACAGTTATCTCCGGCAAGGAATCGCCCCAAGAATGGATTATGTATTTGGATGGTGCTTTCCCCTACAAGGTGCAGGAGCCAGTGTGCTTCTTGTCGCCCCCTCCGGGGAGCACTTGAAGTACATCGTCCAAATGCATTTGCCTGGAAAGAGGCGACCAACAATACATCAGAGTATGAAGGGCTCCTTGCTGGGCTCAGGATTACTGCAGAATTGGGAACTAAGAAACTGGTCATTCGAGGAGATTCACAGCTCGTGGTGAGACAAGTCAACAAGGATTACCAAAGCCCATTGATGGAGGCATACGTCGAGGAAGTGAGGAGATTGGAGGAGTGCTTTGACGGATTGCACATAGAGCGCGTACCCCATGCGGAAAACAACATAGCTGATCATCTGTCAAAGTGTGCTGTGCAAAAGCTTCCTGTGGAACCAGGAAATTTTGTTCTCCATCTCACTCAGCCCTTCGTATCCCCAGCAACAATGGCCCGGAAGAGGAGGAAGTTGGACACCGAAAACCCTCTCTCGGTAGAGCCGTCCGCTCCCAGCAGATTCCCTGCCGGAAACAACTCCTCACAGCCTACCGGACCGCCACCTCCAGCCGGGCTTATGGACCCGCAAACGAGGCTGGTGCTCCCACAACAGAGGAGGTCCTCTTAGTCCTTGTTGTCGAGCCCCAGGCTCCCACTTGGGAAAGGCACATTGTCCACTTTCTCCAAACCGGAGAGCTTCCCGGTGACCATGATGAAGCTCAGAGAGTAGTCCAGAGGGCTAGTATGTATCAGTTTGTCGACGACACTCTATACAGAAGGAGGCCCAACAGTGTGAAATTGTAGTGTGTCTATCGGGAAGAAGGAAAGGAACTGTTGGCTGAGATTCACAGAGGAATGTGCGGCTTCCACATTGGATCAAGGGCATTAGTTGGGAAAGCATTCTGGCAAGGATTCTATTGGCCCATAGCCCTCCAAGATGTGGTCGAGCTAGTCACGACATGTGAAGCCTGTTAGTTCCATTCTAAGAAAACACACCTGCCTGCCGAAGCCCTTCAAACAATCCCTTTATCATGGCCGTTTTCGGTCTGGGGGCTTGGTATCCTCAGCCCCTTCCCCTGAGCAATCGGGGGCTTTGAATTCTTGTTCATTGCCACCGATAAGTTTACAAAGTGGCCCGAAGTCACTGTCGTGAGAAAGGTGAATGATCAGTCGGCTATCAAGTTCCTGAAAGAACTGGTGTGTCATTTTGGAGTTCCGGTAAGGATCATCACCCACAACGACACCCAGTTCATGAGCCATGCCTTCATGCAATATGCTCATTCCCTCGGATATAAGATCTCATTCGCCTCGATGGCACACCCCTGGAGCAATGGAAAAGCCGAGAGGGCGAATGCTGAAGTGCTACGTGGACTCAAGATAAGAACTTCTGATACGCTGCAGAAGCGCGGCAGGCGGTGGATCGAGGAGTTGCCGGTAGTTCTCTGGTCCTGCAGAGTGACACCAAACTAAGCAACCAGGCAGACTCACTTCTCCCTGGTATATGGGGCAGAAGCAGTTATCCACATGGAACTCATTTACGTGTCTCCTTGAGTCCTTGCCTACGATGAAGTAGCGCAAGATCAACACCGACGTGCCGACATTGTGCTACTCGAGGAGAACCGTCTCCGGGCTGCTACACGTGCTGCACGCTACCAGCAAGCCCTGCATCGTTATCATAGCCGCAGGGTTCATGCCTAGTGTTTTGAGGAAGGTGACCTTGTCGTTATGCGCATTCAGTCTGCCAAGGGTACACACAAGTTATCACCAAAGTGGGAAGGGCCTTACTGGGTAGTACGAGTCACCAGACCTGGCGTAGTCTGTCTGGAGATAGGAGATGGCACTTAGTTGCAAAACTCATGGAATATTGAGCATCTCCGCAAGTTCTGCCCGTAAGGCGCGGCAGTCAGGCCCTGCCCGAGAGCCACCCTTTTGTACAGGCCTTGCCTCAGTTGCATGTAACCCCTTATACAAACACGGGGCGATGACCCTGTGCAAGAGAAAATAAAGAAGCGATGTGGGGGGCCCAACCAAGGTTGTATGCATGCATGACCATTCCAAGATCACTGCATAAGCATTTCACGAGAATCTGCATATGCATATAGATAGGATCGCATCCTGCATTCATTGTCATCTACATGAAGTTGCAGGTTCCTGCCGCGAACTCGGCTTCGACAAGGAGTGAGAAGATTGCCCAACACTGTGATCCCCGGCCAGCCAAGCAGATAAGTTATACCTCCTGTCTGTTATTGTTCTGTAAGCTATAACTTGTGCATTAGAAAACCTCACCACCCTTTTGAGACTTAGGTGCTCCCATCAATGACTCGAACGTTGCTTTGGTCAGGATGGTCGCAGTGGCCTTTGGTAGAAAGCAGTTGGCGGGGGACTGGTCCCTCTGTCTATTCCCCGGCAGACATAGTTCTCTGGTAGATGAAGGGGGTACCAGTAGGATAGACTGTCGGGAGAAACTCGTTCATTTATATTGAATAGGTATCTCACCTCTACATGGACATACACATGCATGGGTTCCCGGAAAGGTTCATCTTTTTCATTGATATGCTAATATAAGTACAAGCATTAAAGAACATAAGCATGGACACGAGAGGTTACATTATTTGAATTAAAATTTGGCCATTGCCTACAGATTTAAGATTGAAAAAAAGATAGGTGCTTCGTAAACTCCTCTCCATATCCCTCTTGTCCCAGGTAGTGTGGCGGGAGGTGAGGGAGAGCGGGAAGCGCACAGGCACAATGCCACTCCGATCCTGTCAGGGCCTGCCCAACGCAGCCTGACAAGATCGGGAGTGGCGAGGCTACGAAGGAGGAAGACGTGCAGAGCACCTTGACAGCCCCATGGTTACCAGCTCCAGGGCTAAACAGGGGGCTCCAGCGCAGGCACCGGCAGAGGAGGACGCTGGCACCCAGCCAGAAGACCCCTTGCGGGAGGTGGAAGTACCAACAGAACGAGCCTTTCCATGGCAACCGAGAAAACGGTGATGACGGTGCCGGGGAAAGAGGGGGTGAGCCAGACAGGCGGGCAGCAGGTCGCCCGTATGAGATGAATACATCGATGTAGTCATGCTCCTACTAGGCAGCCTGCCTCCCGTCTTCTCCTTCTCCCATGGCTTCGTCTTCATGAACACCGCTCCAGGGGAAGGCCGAGGCTCTGACCCAGAACCTTCCCCGGGAACAAGACGAGCGACCAAGACGGCCAGGGAGCTTGAGGCGCGCCGCTCCCAACCTTGGTGACCAGGAAGGTGCAGCTCTCGTCGACATCAGCCCCAAGAATTCTAGGAGGGGCAGTGCTGGGATTACCAACAATCTCTAGCCCTGCCTCCCGGCCGAGGGTGGAGAGAGCATAGAGATTCATCATGCCAAGGACCAGGCTCACTCCCCGAGCATCAATGCCAGCATGCGGTTGCATTAGCCCCAACCAAGAGCTCGGGGGCTAGCCCCAAGCCCTCTCCCACAGCATGACAAGCATAAACATAAGTTAAGAAGAGGAGAAAGGCAAAGATCAATGACTCCTACCTCCTCCGCCCCTCCCTTTTTATAGGACGGAGAGTTGGGGGGCTGCTCCATCAACGGGCGACCACCGCCCTCCTCCGCCAATTCAAGGTGATCGAGCCCTCCCCATGATGCTCTCCCGTGCCACGCACCTCCATTACCTACCCCACACGATGCATGCAGCATACGTGCCCAAGGATAAGGGCATCGTGGGCAGAGTGAATTGGCAGTTTCTATCTATGTGTTAAAGTCATTCACGGGCCATTACTATAGCGACCCCACCACTATTGGCTTTATAGGACGCGCGGAGAAACCGGAAAGTGGCTCGGAATCAAGGCTAATGAAGAAGCAAAGAAGGCTTCGAGAGACCAGCCTCTTCAGCAACCCTCGCCTGTGCACTTATTAGGCCCTACCCCGACGTTGCTCGGCAGCACGTTCGGGGCAGGCCCAGGGGCTTCTGTCGGTGCAACAAACCCTGGTTCTATTGCCCAGACTGTGCACATGCACGGGAACATGGTTGGAGCACCCGCCCAAGTTAGAATACAAAGAAACCAAAAGTTTCGAAGGACCAACATGCAGATCAGAGGGACCGAGTACGAGCCAAGGAAGCAGGATATCGGCAAGAGAAAAGCCTCCCTTGATGGGCAGGCGAGCTGTAACACCCCGGATATGACTTACCCAATTTGTAATCCAACTCTTGTCGTTTCCAGCCTTAAGTTATTTTATTTTCTCGGGTTCGGGTATTTGTCTCCATGTGTTGTTATCGTTGTCATGCATCTCATATCATGTCATCATGTGCATTGCATTTGCATACGTGTTCATCTCATGCATTCGAGCATTTTCCCCGTTGTCCGTTTTGCATTCCGGCGCTTCGTTCTCCTCCGGTGGTCATTTCTACCTTTCTTTCGTGTGTGGGGATTAAACATTTCCGGATTGGACCGAGACTTGCCAAGCGGCCTTGGTTTACTACCGGTAGACCGCATGTCAAGTTTCGTACCATTTGGACTTCGTTTGATACTCCAACGGTTAACCGAAGGACCAAAAAGGCCTCGTGTGTGTTGCAGCCCAACACCCTTCCAATTTGGCCCAAAACTCACCTAAACCTTCTCCATCATCTAGAGCATTCGACCACGATCGCATGACCGAAAACCTCACCTCATCTGGACTCCCCTAGCTCCCTCTATGGCTATAAATAGAACCCTCCCGAACTCCGGATCTCCTTCTCCCCCGAAACCCTAAAATCGCCCCGTCGCCGACGGACATGTCCGCCGCCTAAATCGGACACATCGCCGCCGCTGTCCGCAGCCAACCGGGGGCCGCCACGTGGCGCGCCGCCACCGGCAGCCACGCCGGCCCCCGTGGCCCAGAGGAGTCGCCGCTGTCAGGACCCCGACTCAATGCCACATCGACCTAGCATGTAACACCTCATATCACTTTGCGGCCTCACGCACGGTATTCCCACGGGTGTCGCCTTACCTTTGCCCAGGACCGTTTGCGCCTTTTTGGCACACGTATATGACAGTGTCGCTAGCATCCATATGATAAGGAGCCCGGGCTGACATGGCTAGTCGTAAACCCAAAGTGGCACAGACTTACAGGGACAGGCATCCATGACCCAGCATCGAACGTGTCGGTCATCAGCGAGTGAATCCAGGCTGTAGCACTGGGCTAGCAGGACTCCGGTGAACCGGGCTGTAGCGGGCTAACAGGACCCCGGTATTCATCGCGTGACATTTCCCCGAAGGGACAGACACAGGAATGAAGAAGGACACATGCCGGCCAGCCTAAATGTTCCGGAGCAGTAGCAAGCTACCAAGGCTCAATGGAAACACTAGGAGACATTTCCCGGTAGGAGAGGCTACTAAAGATAAACAACTAGATGGTCAGATCCCACACATACCAAGCATTTCAATAACATACACACAATATGCTCGATATGTGCAAATACAACATGGCATCACAACATGAATCTACGACTCAAGTATTTAATCAATAGGCTCCGAGGAGCGTGATATTACAAACATGGGTCTCATGACCCAACACTCAGAGCATACAAGTCAAAGCACAAGCGGAAGCTATCATGTCTGGGTACAGACTTCTATAAATGAAGAAGGCTGAGAAGCCTGACTATCTACCAGATCCTGCCGAGGGCACAAGATCGTAGCTGAGGTAACAAGCTAAACGTCGAAGTCCACGCGGAACTACTAGTGAGACCGAAGTCTCTCTGCAAAAACATAAAATAGGCAAACGTGAGTACAAATGTACCCAGCAAGACTTACATCAGAACTAACTACATATGCATCATTATCAACAAAGGGGATGGTGGGGTTTAACTGCAGCAAGCCAGCTTTGACTCGGTGGCTATCCTAAACTACGACTGCAATGTAACTCTTTTGAGGTGGCGCACACGAGTCCACATATTCACCATATCAATACACCACTATGGAACCGCTCCCGTCTCCCTACGAGAACGCCATCCATAGCACTCACGCTCATCTTGCGCATTTTAAAGTATCCACTTTCACTTGTCTATGAACTGATATAAGCAATCCAGAAGTCCTTTTCCGCGGACACGGCTATTCGAATAGATGATGATAACCCTGCAGGGGTGTACTTCTTCATACATGTTTCCACCACTTAGCGTCTGCACACGACATGTGCTCGGCAGACTTCAAGCGAAAGCCGACGTGGGTGTAGACCACGACCTACCTAAACACTCAAGTCTCTAGTCCAGGTTTATCGCCTATTCGGGTTCCATCCATGAGGAGATCCGGCCGGAGTTTCGCTCACAGCCCCAAACGATGTGAACAGGGTTCCCGAGATACCAAACGGGCATCCGGTACACCGTGCCACGTACCTACCGCATCACAGCCCACCCCTACGGTCAGCGCTGTCCACGGCCTCCAGTAAGCTACAAACAACAGAAACTACTTGCAACTCCTGGACAGAGGACTAGGGTGAATAAGAAGTCGAGCGGGGTCATATTTCAGGGCCCAATGCATGGTAGTAGCTGAATCATGGATCACGAACACAGAACTCAGTTCCTAAGGACGGCTTCAATGAGACAACCCACCATGTACTCCTACATGGCCTCTCACCGCTACCTTTACCAAATCGTGTTCACACACTTAGCTCACACAGTAGGACATGTTCACACGCCTCTGATTCATCCCCGATGAATCAGACCTGACTCAACTCTAAGCAGTAGCAGGCATGACAAACAAACATGAATGAGTAGGCACAACAGGGCTCAAACAACTCCTACTCATGCTAGTGGGTTTCATCTATTTACTGTGGCAATGACAGGTCATGCAAAGGATAAAGGGGTTCAGCTACCGCAGCAAGTAACAAATATGTCGTTGTTGTCCTAATGCAGTAAAAGAGAGCAGGAGCGAGAGAGTGGGATTGTATCGGAATGAACAAGGGGGTTTTGCTTGCCTGGCACTTCTGAAGATAGCATTGAGTCTTCATCAGTGTCAATGATCACATCGTCGATACAACGTCTACCGAGGGGGAACAACACCGGCAAACACAGAAGAAACACAATCAATGCAATGCACAATATGATGCATGCTATGACATGGCAATATGAATGTGTTTTGGGCTAATGCACCTAAAACCAGATTAAATGAAGTTGGTTTGAATCCAAGATTCAAATTCAAACTCCATATGTGGTTATTTAAATGTCATTCACTTCATTTGTCCTAAACAGTAGTGATAAGTTGTTCTAACATGCATGAAAATGGTACAGATGGATTCCTTGAATTTTTCTGATAATTTTTCATATATAAATTATTTAATTTGGAGTTACGGTTAAATTATAAAATAAATTAAATTCCAGAAAAGGAATATGGCGTCAGCATGACCTCACCCTGACGTCATCAGGTCAACAGGGCGGTCCAGGTCAAACCTGACGTGTGGGGTCCACACGTCAGTGACACGGGTTAAACAGGGGGGGTTTAGTTTAGTTTAATTAAAGATTAGGGCACTAGGGCCCACATGTCAGTGTCAGCAGGGGGTAATTAGTTTAACTAATCCGATTAGTGCTAATCCTAATTTAGTTAGTGGCCAGAGGCCCACACGTCAGTGACACAGGGTCAAACTGGGCCCAGCAAGTCAACTGTCAACGGGGTCAACCCCACCGGCGACTTGACGCCGGCGAGGCCAACCGCGGCGGCGAGCCTCGGGTTTGCATCTCCGGCGACCAAACGGCCGGCGGAGGGCATCTACGTGACGCTGGTGGACTCGCGCGTCAAGTGGTGCAGGCGTTGGGTGCGGGGGTGGCCGGAGTTGTCGACGGCGTCGACCTTGGCGGTCGCCGGAGCTCGGGGAGGTCGGGGTTGGCGCTAGGGGGCACGGCAGGTCACACGGGTAGGCGCGCTCGGCTCCTGGAAGGGTGCTGAGCACGTTGCCGTGCTCGGGAGTTAGCTACGGTGGCTCTAGCACCGTCTGCGTCATCGCCGGCGGCGAGGAACGGTCGGCTCCGACAGCCAGGGTGGTTAGAGGGCGCGGACGGGCACGGAGAGAGAGGGGAAATGGACAGGGGCTCACGGTGAGTTCGAAGAGAAGGTCGACGTGCTCGGGGAGGCGGTGGAGACGGCGAATCAACGGCGGCGGTGGTCGGAGCCCGAGGTGGAAGACGACGGCGATGGCGATGTTCCGGGCCCTCCTGGCTTGCGTGGCTCATCGAAGATGAAGAAGACAACGTGGCGGAGCTTTTGGGCGCGTCGGGTTTGCGTGGGGTGGCCGGTGTCCGCGAGGGAGCTCGTCGGTGGCGGCGGCTCCGTTCGGTCGCGGGAGGGAGAGAGAGCAGAGGGGGAATAGGGACGGAGGGAGAGCGAGAGGGGTTCCAGGGAGAGTGAGAGAGAGGCCAGGGTGTCGTGGCGTCTCCAGGCGCATCGAGGAGGGAGGCAACCAGGCAGGAGGTGGCCAAGCGCGACGGCGGTGCTCGCCACCGAGCTGCTTCGTGCGCGCTCTCAAGAACTTGAGCATTTCCATATTCATCAAGGTTTTACCAACATCCGTGTCAAGGATCCTGGCAACACAACATACCACCATGATGAACAACGATGGACGAGGCAGATGCATAGGAAGATAACATCAACTCAGATTTCACCCTAGCGAGGCCAAGGAAACAAAATCTGGATGATCGACCGAGAGACATTTAGCACTCCGCTTCTAATGTTCTCCTTGACGTGCTAGTGTAACCCATTCATAGATATGGTTTGATATCTAGAACATCAAGTAAAGGTCGGACTTCGGGAGCAATAGAATCCATAAGGAACAGTTACGGAGGTAAATCCTACGAAATCCTTATGGGGAGGTGGCCAACTTCCTCAAACAAGATACTACAATGATAGGTCTTCCGGCTGGGTGTGTTGGCCACGACATCCACTTTACCGGTTATCGAGGGACCAATATTATAGTTCTTGGGAAATGTTCCAACCATCATATCTGCCTGAGATTGAGACCTGGTTGGTGTCAGGATATTCCAGACTCATCGAGTCTAGGAAGAAAATGAAAGTTTGCAACACAAATCGACGAGATGACGTTGCGAGATTCTTGGGAAATGAACTACGATAGCAAGCTCCAAAACATGAGCTGGTTCTGCTACACATGTGTGAACGCGCTGCCTCAGACAAACATGATCACATGGTAGTCTTACAATAAAACACTACCGAGTTCTGGTCGGGAACCATCAGCGAGGATATCGAAGTTCTTTCATAAGTCCGGATTAGCTCTTATGAAGATACTCCTTCTCCTTGAACAAATCAGTGAGTGGCTTGGTGTGCTAGGATATACATATGGAATGAAGATGATCAGTCTAACAGACCACAGAATTCTTCGCACGTGCATGACCGACTTGGGATGATTCCAAAGGAGCAAAAACAAACTTTCTCGAATTCACGACGGCAGCTTACATCAAAATGCACGTGAATCAAAGGAAGTCACTCCTTTCATCAAACAAGTACTTCATGAGTTGGCATGAAGAAATGCTTTCAAAAGTTTCCAACACTAGCTTAATGTTCAACAAAATCATGGAGGAGATAAGGATGTTGTCAATGGGCTCAACAACAATTCATCTGGGTTTCCTTTTAAAAGGAATTCCATAGTTAAGTGAACAAGTGATAGCATTGGTCAGGCCAAAGATGTAATGGTGTATGCTCGAGGGATCAACCACGAATAAGACAATATTACGAGCATCATTGGTACTGATTGGGACCGTTTGCGCATTTTGGCTCACGTATATGATAGTGTCGCTAGCATCCATATGATAAGGAGCCCGGGCTGACATGACTAGTCGTAAACCCAAAGTGGCACAGACTTACAGGGACAGGCATCCATGACCCAGCTTCGAACGTGTCGGTCATCAGCAAGTGGGTCCGGGCTGTAGCACTGGGCTAACAGGACTCCGGTAAACCGGGCTGTAGCGGGCTAACAGGACTCCGGTACTCAAAGTGTGACATTTCCCCGAAGGGACAGACACAGGAACGAAGAAGGACACATGCCGGCCAGCCTAAGTGTTCCAGAGCAGTAGCAAGCTACCATGGCTCAGCGGTAACACTAGGAGACATTTCCCGGTAAGAGAGGCTACTAAAGATAAACAACTAGATAGTCAGATCCCACACATACCAAGCATTTCAATCATACACACAATATGCTCGATATGTGCAAATACAACGAAGCATCACAACATGACTCTATGACACAAGTACTGTATTTAAGGCTCAGGGAGCCATACATAACATACACAAAGGTACGGGTCTCACGACCCAGCATTCAAGTCATACAGTCATACAAACCAGCAGCGGAAGTAACTTGTCTGAGTACAGACAACTAGTAAAATAAAAGAGGCTTGGAAAGCCTAGTTATACTACGTGGTCCTTCACAAGCTCAGGGTCACCACCTGGGCCTTTAGCCTACTCGTTGATGTCAATGTCTACATAGAACCCATCAGAAGGGGTTGCAGCGTCTTCTGTAAAAATGTAAATTATAGCAACATGAGTACAAAGGTACTCAGCAAGACTTACATCAGATCCTACATACATGCATATTATCAAGAAGGGTTGGTGGAGTTATTGCAGCAAGCCAGCTTTGACTCTTGGCTAGACTATCCTACGATACTTCAACTTGAAATGGTTTTGCGCACACGAGTCCACTACTCACCAATTCAATACACTACCGAGGATCCGCCTCCGTCTACCTACGGAAGAGCCATCCTCGGCACTCACCCTTAACTTGAGAATTTTAGCAGTTTCCATTTACTTGTCTATGAACTGTATAGGCAACCAAGTAGTCCTTTACCGCGGACGCGGCTATTCGAATAGATCATGATAACCCTGCAGGGGTGTACTTCTTCATACATGTTTCCACCACTTAGCGTCTGCACACGACATGTGCTCGGCAGACTTCAAGCGAAAGCCGACGTGGGTGTAGACCACGACCTACCTAAACACTTAAGCCTCTAGTCCAGGTTTATCGCCTATCCAGGTTCCATCCGCAGGGAGTCCGGCCGAGGTTTCCCATACGGCCCCGAACGATGCGAACAGGGTTCCCGAGATACCTAACGGGTATTCGGTACACCCGGCCACGTACCTACCGCATCACAGCCCACCCCTACGGTCAGCGCTGTCCACGGCCTCCAGTAGGCTACAAACACCAGAAACTACTTGCAACTCCTGGACAGAGAGCTAGGGTGAATAAGAAGTCGAGCGGGGTCATATTTCAGGGCCCAATGCATGGTAGTAGCTGTGTCTTAAATCACACATACAGATCTCAGTGCTTAAGGTCGGCTTCAATGAAACAACCCACCATGTACTCCTACATGGCCTCTCATCGATACCTTTACCAAATCGTGTTCACCACACCACTCTCATTACCGACATAATCATTTCACTCTAGCCCATCACCCAGATGAACCAGACCTGACACGACTCTAAGCATAGCAGGCATAGCAAGGTAGGAACAACACATACATATGGCTCAATCAACTCCTACACATGCTAGTGGGTTTCATCTAGTTACTGTGGCAATGACAGGTCATGCAGAGGAAATGGGTTCAACTACCGTAGCACACAGCAGTTTGAAACGCGTTGTCTTAATGCAGTAAAAGAGAGCGGGAGCGAGAACATGGGATTGTATCGATATGATCACATGGTTGGTTGCTTGCCTGATGGTTCGATGCACTGATACGGTTCTTCGTTAGGGTAATCACGGTACTCCTTGGAGGCAGAACCTATCGCAAAGGACACCGATACACAACCATCACCAAACAATGTGCAACAATATGATGCATGCATGAACATGGCAATATGAGTGTGTTGGGCTAATGCAACTAAAACCAGAAGGGTTTGAACCAATTTGAATCAAAGATTCAAATTTCAAACTCAAACATGGCCTTTTAAAGTGCTTTTCCTTGTTCTGCATTAAACATCAAGTTAACTTGTTTAGTCGTGCATGAAAATAGTACAGATGGATAGATTGGATTTTTCTGATCATTTTTCATATATAATTTGTCTGATTTGGAGTTACAGAATAAAAGTTATGAATTTTTGAAGTTTAAATAATATTCTGGAATTTCCTAATTTAAATTAAATCCAGAAATATATATATTGCGCCAGCATGACATCAGCATGACGTCAGTGGTCAACTGCGGCTGGCTGGGGTCAAACCTGACGTGTGGGGTCCACACGTCAGTGACAGGGGGGTTTAACAGGGTTAATTTAATCCTAATTAGGAATTAGTGGCGCTGGGGCCCACTGGTCAGTGTCAGGGGGGGTAGTTAGTTTAACTAATTCGGTTAGTGCTAATCCTAATTAGCTAACAGGGCTGGGCCCACCTGTCATGGACACAGGGGGGGTCCTGCCGTGGTCAAGGTGGGTCAAACCCACCGGCGACATGACGCCGGCGAGGCCCGAGACGGCGGCGCGATACGGAAACGCGCTACAGGGCACGGGCGAGGCCGTGCTTGGGCTCGTTGGAGAGCCCTTGCTCCTGCGCGTCGAACGGTGGTGGTGGCCGTGCCTGAGGTGGCCGGTACCGACGACGGCGAGCTCGTGAGCGGCGGCCGGAGTTCGGGTGCGGTCGGGATCGGCGCCGCTGCTCGCAAGCGAGGGAGCTGAGGCGCTGGAGGGGCTCTACGGGTCGTGGCAAGCACAACGGGTGCACGCCCTTGACCAAATGGTCACCGGGGCTTCGCCGGCGACGAGCCCGTGCGGCGGAGCGTCTCGGCTCCGGTAGAGGGGCGGCTAGAGCTCGAAATCGAACATGGGGTTAGGGGGAAACGAAGCAGGGGCTCACGGGGATCATGCAGGGAGGGTCAGCGAGCTCGGGGAAGCACGAACGGCGGCGAATCGACGGCGACCATCGGCGGCCGTCGAGGACGAAGACGATGCCATGGAGGCGATGCAGAGCTTCCCGAGGGGCTTGGCTTGGTGGGGAGGAAGAGGGGGTCGCGGCGGAGCTGGGGAGCGTGTCGGGGAGGCGAGGGGAGGCCGGTGGCGGCTGCTATGGCGAACGGCGGCGATGGTGGCGTTGTATTTGCACATATCGAGCATATTGTGTGTATGATTGAAATGCTTGGTATGTGTGGGATCTGACTACCTAGTTGTTTATCTTTAGTAGCCTCTCTTACCGGGAAATGTCTCCTAGTGTTACCGCTGAGCCATGGTAGCTTGCTACTGCTCTGGAACACTTAGGCTGGCCGGCATGTGTCCTTCTTCGTTCCTGTGTCTGTCCCTTCGGGGAAATGTCACGCATTGAGTACCGGAGTCCTGTTAGCCCGCTACAGCCCGGTTTACCGGAGTCCTGCTAGCCCAGTGCTACAGCCCGGACCCACTTGCTGATGACCGACACGTTCGAAGCTGGGTCATGGATGCCTGTCCCTGTAAGTCTGTGCCACTTTGGGTTTACGACTAGTCATGTCAGCCCGGGCTCCTTATCATATGGATGCTAGCGACACTATCATATACGTGAGCCAAAAGGCGCAAACGGTCCCGGGCAAAGGTAAGGCGACACCCGTGGGGATACCGTGCGTGAGGCCGCAAAGTGATATGAGGTGTTACCGGCTAGATCAAAAACCCTAGAAATCTCATTCATTGCTCCAAAATGCTCTTCTTAAATGTTTGATAATTTTTGGTAAGGGTTCTGGTCCCAACCAAAATATTGAACATTTTTAAGGAATTATTTTTGGGACTTTGGATTTAATTCATTAGTTATTTGAATTTGAGTTATATTCATATAATTAGAATATAATTTCAAATACCCCTCATATATTTTATAAGCTTTTGGAAAAGTCCATCTAGCAATATAAAATATTCAGAGGAGTTTTTGGCATTGTTTGAATTATTTTTAAATTCAAAACAGTGGCAAAATAAATTAAATAAAAATAAACAAAACAGAACAAAATAGAAAACAATAAATAAAAGCAGAGAGAGAATTTACCTCAGCTTACCTGGCAGCCACCCACAGCCCAACACTGTGCAGCCCACCTGCGCGGCCCAGCCCACCTGGCCCCCCTTCTCCTGTCTTCTTCCCGTGCCAGCGCACGAAACAGCTCGGTGGCGAGCACCGCCGTCGCGCTTGGCCACCTCCTGCCTGGTTGCCTCCCTCCTCGATGCGCCTGGAGATGCCACGACACCCTGGCCTCTCTCTCACTCTCCCTGGAACCCCTCTCGCTCTCCCTCCGTCCCTATTCCCCCTCTGCTCTCTCTCCCTCCCGCGACCGAACGGAGCCGCCGCCACCGACGAACTCCCTCGCGGACACCGGCCACCCCACGCAAACCCGACGCGCCCAGAAGCTCCGCCACGTTGTCTTCTTCATCTTCGATGAGCCACGCAAGCCGGGAGGGCCCGGAACATCGCCATCGCCATCGTCTTCCACCTCGGGCTCCGACCACCGCCGCCGTTCATTCGCCGTCTCCACCGCCTCCCCGAGCACGTCGACCTTCTCTTCGAACTCACCGTGAGCCCCTGTCCATTTCCCCTCTCTCTCCGTGCCCGTCCGCGCCCTCTAACCACCCTGGCTGTCGGAGCCGACCGTTCCTCGCCGCCGGCGATGACGCAGACGGTGCTAGAGCCACCGTAGCTAACTCCCGAGCACGGCAACGTGCTCAGCACCCTTCCAGGAGCCGAGCGCGCCTACCCGTGCGACCTGCCGTGCCCCCTAGCGCCAACCCCGACCTCCCCGAGCTCCGGCGACCGCCAAGGTCGACGCCGGCGACAACTCCGGCCACCCCCGCACCCAACGCCTGCACCACTCGACGTGCGAGTCCACCAGCGTCACGTAGATGCCCTCCGCCGGCCGTTTGGTCGCCGGAGATGCAAACCCGAGGCTCGCCGCCGCGGTTGGCCTCGCCGGCGTCAAGTCGCCGGTGGGGTTGACCCCGTTGACAGTTGACTTGCTGGGCCCAGTTTGACCCTGTGTCACTGACGTGTGGGCCTCTGGCCACTAACTAAATTAGGATTAGCACTAATCGGATTAGTTAAACTAATTACCCCCTGCTGACACTGACATGTGGGCCCTAGTGCCCTAATCTTTAATTAAACTAAACTAAACCCCCCCTGTTTAACCCGTGTCACTGACGTGTGGACCCCACACGTCAGGTTTGACCTGGACCGCCCTGTTGACCTGATGATGTCAGGGTGAGGTCATGCTGATGCCATATTCCTTTTCTGGAATTTAATTTATTTTATAATAATCAGGAAATTCCAGAAATAGCTAAAACTTCAATAAATCATAGAAATTCAACCGTAACTCCAAATTAAATAATTTATATATGAAAAATTATCAGAAAAATTCAAGGAATCCATCTTTACCATTTTCATGCATGTTAGAACAACTTATCACTACTGTTTAGGACAAATGAAGTGAATGACATTTAAATAACCACATATGGAGTTTGAATTTGAATCTTGGATTCAAACCAACTTCATTTAATCTGGTTTTAGGTGCATTAGCCCAAAACACATTCATATTGCCATGTCATAGCATGCATCATATTGTGCATTGCATTGATTGTGTTTCTTCTGTGTTTGCCGGTGTTGTTCCCCCTCGGTAGACGTTGTATCGACGATGTGATCGTTGACACTGATGAAGACTCAATGCTATCTTCAGAAGTGCCAGGCAAGCAAAACCCCCTTGTTCATTCCGATACAATCCCACTCTCTCGCTCCTGCTCTCTTTTACTGCATTAGGACAACAACGACATATTTGTTACTTGCTGCGGTAGCTGAACCCCTTTATCCTTTGCATGACCTGTCATTGCCACAGTAAATAGATGAAACCCACTAGCATGAGTAGGAGTTGTTTGAGCCCTGTTGTGCGTACTCATTCATGTTTGTTTGTCATGCCTGCTACTGCTTAGAGTTGAGTCAGGTCTGATTCATCAGGGATGAATCAGAGGCGTGTGAACATGTCCTACTGTGTGTGAGCTAAGTGTGTGAACACGATTTGGTAAAGGTAGCGGTGAGAGGCCATGTAGGAGTACATGGTGGGTTGTCTCATTGAAGCCGTCCTTAGGAACTGAGTTCTGTGTTCGTGATCCATGATTCAGCTACTACCATGCATTGGGCCCTGAAATATGACCCCGCTCGACTTCTTATTCACCCTAGTCCTCTGTCCAGGAGTTGCAAGTAGTTTCTGGTGTTTGTAGCTTACTGGAGGCCGTGGACAGCGCTGACCGTAGGGGTGGGCTGTGATGCGGTAGGTACGTGGCACGGTGTACCGGATGCCCGTTTGGTATCTCGAGAACCCTGTTCACATCGTTTGGGGCTATGAGCGAAACTCCGGCCGGATCTCGTCATGGATGGAACCTGAATAGGCGATAAACCTGGACTAGAGACTTGAGTGTTTAGGTAGGTCGTGGTCTACACCCACGTCGGCTTTCGCTTGAAGTCTGCCGAGCACATGTCGTGTGCAGACGCTAAGTGGTGGAAACATGTATGAAGAAGTACACCCCTGCAGGGTTATCATCATCTATTCGAATAGCCGTGTCCGCGGAAAAGGACTTCTGGATTGCTTATATCAGTTCATAGACAAGTGAAAGTGGATACTTTAAAATGCGCAAGATGAGCGTGAGTGCTATGGATGGCGTTCTTGTAGGGAGACGGGAGCGGTTCCATAGTGGTGTATTGATATGGTGAATATGTGGACTCGTGTGCGCCACCTCAAAAGAGTTACATTGCAGTCGTAGTTTAGGATAGCCACCGAGTCAAAGCTGGCTTGCTGCAGTTAAACCCCACCATCCCCTTTGTTGATAATGATGCATATGTAGTTAGTTCTGATGTAAGTCTTGCTGGGTACATTTGTACTCACGTTTGCCTATTTTATGTTTTTGCAGAGAGACTTCGGTCTCACTAGTAGTTCCGCGTGGACTTCGACGTTTAGCTTGTTACCTCAGCTACGATCTTGTGCCCTCGGCAGGATCTGGTAGATAGTCTGGCTTCTCAGCCTTTTTCATTTATAGAAGTCTGTACCCAGACATGATAGCTTCCGCTTGTGCTTTGACTTGTATGCTCTGAGTGTTGGGTCATGAGACCCATGTTTGTAATATCTCGCTCCTCGGAGCCTATTGATTAAATACTTGAGTCGTAGAGTCATGTTGTGATGCCATGTTGTATTTGCACATATCGAGCATATTGTGTGTATGTTATTGAAATGCTTGGTATGTGTGGGATCTGACCATCTAGTTGTTTATCTTTAGTAGCCTCTCCTACCGGGAAATGTCTCCTAGTGTTTCCATTGAGCCTTGGTAGCTTGCTACTGCTCCGGAACACTTAGGCTGGCCGGCATGTGTCCTTCTTCGTTCCTGTGTCTGTCCCTTCGGGGAAATGTCACGCGATGAATACCGGGGTCCTGTTAGCCCGCTACAGCCCGGTTCACCGGAGTCCTGCTAGCCCAGTGCTACAGCCTGGATTCACTCGCTGATGACCGACACGTTCGATGCTGGGTCATGGATGCCTGTCCCTGTAAGTCTGTGCCACTTTGGGTTTATGACTAGCCATGTCAGCCCGGGCTCCTTATCATATGGATGCTACGCTGTCAGGACCCCGACTCGATGTCACATCGATCTAGCCGGTAACACCTCATATCACTTTGCGGCCTCACGCACGGTATCCCCACGGGTGTCGCCTTACCTTTGCCCGGGACCGTTTGCGCCTTTTGTCTCACGTATATGATAGTGTCGCTAGCATCCATATGATAAGGAGCCCGGGCTGACATGACTAGTCGTAAACCCAAAGTGGCACAGACTTACAGGGACAGGCATCCATGACCCAGCTTCGAACGTGTCGGTCATCAGCAAGTGGGTCCGGGCTGTAGCACTGGGCTAGCAGGACTCCAGTAAACCGGGCTCTAGCGGGCTAACAGGATTCTGGTACTCAATGCGTGACATTTCCCCGAAGGGACAGACACAGGAACGAAGAAGGACACATGCCGGCCAGCCTAAGTGTTCCAGAGCAGTAGCAAGCTACCATGGCTCAGCGGTAACACTAGGAGACATTTCCCGGTAAGAGAGGCTACTAAAGATAAACAACTAGGTAGTCAGATCCCACACATACCAAGCATTTCAATCATACACACAATATGCTCGATATGTGCAAATACAACGAAGCATCACAACATGACTCTATGACACAAGTACTTTATTTAAGGCTCAGGGAGCCATACATAACATACACAAAGGTACGGGTCTCACGACCCAACATTCAAGTCATACAGTCATACAAACCAGCAGCGGAAGTAACTTGTCTGAGTACAGACAACTAGTAAAATAAAAGAGGCTTGGAAAGCCTAACTATACTACGTGGTCCTTCACAAGCTCAGGGTCACCACCTCGGCCTTTAGCCTACTCGTTGATGTCAATGTCTACATAGAACCCATCAGAAGGGGTTGCAGCGTCTTCTATAAAAAAGTAAATTATAGCAACATGAGTACAAAGGTACTCAGCAAGACTTACATCAGATCCTACATACATGCATATTATCAAGAAGGGTTGGTGGAGTTATTGCAGCAAGCCAGCTTTGACTCTTGGCTAGACTATCCTACGATACTTCAACTTGAAATGGTTTTGCGCACACGAGTCCACTACTCACCAATTCAATACACTACCGAGGATCCGCCTCCGTCTTCCTACGGAAGAGCCATCCTCGGCACTCACACTTAACTTGAGAATTTTAGCAGTTTCCATTTACTTGTCTATGAACTGTATAGGCAACCAAGTAGTCCTTTACCGCGGACGCGGCTATTCGAATAGATCATGATAACCCTGCAGGGGTGTACTTCTTCATACATGTTTCCACCACTTAGCGTCTGCACACGACATGTGCTCGGCAGACTTCAAGCGAAAGCCGACGTGGGTGTAGACCACGACCTACCTAAACACTTAAGCCTCTAGTCCAGGTTTATTGCCTATCCAGGTTCCATCCGCAGGGAGTCCGGCCGAGGTTTCCCATACGGCCCCGAACGATGTGAACAGGGTTCCCGAGATACCTAACAGGTATTCGGTACACCGTGCCACGTACCTACCGCATCACAGCCCACCCCTACGGTCAGCGCTGTCCACAGCCTGCAGTAGGCTACAAACACCAGAAACTACTTGCAACTCCTGGACAGAGAGCTAGGGTGAATAAGAAGTCGAGCGGGGTCATATTTCAGGGCCCAATGCATGGTAGTAGCTGTATCTTAAATCGCACATACAGATCTCAGTGCTTAAGGTCGGCTTCAATGAAACAACCCACCATGTACTCCTACATGGCCTCTCATCGATACCTTTACCAAATCGTGTTCACCACACCACTCTCATTACCGACATAATCATTTCACTCTAGCCCATCACCCGGATGAACCAGACCTGACACGACTCTAAGCATAGCAGGCATAGCAAGGTAGGAACAACACATACATATGGCTCAATCAACTCCTACACATGCTAGTGGGTTTCATCTAGTTACTGTGGCAATGACAGGTCATGCAGAGGAAATGGGTTCAACTACCATAGCACACAGCAGTTTGAAACGCGTTGTCTTAATGCAGTAAAAGAGAGCGGGAGCGAGAACATGGGATTGTATCGATATGATCAAATGGTTGGTTGCTTGCCTGATGGTTCGATGCACTGATACGGTTCTTCGTTAGGGTAATCACGATACTCCTCGGAGGCAGAACCTGTCGCAAAGGACACCGATACACAACCATCACCAAACAATGTGCAACAATATGATGCATGCATGAACATGGCAATATGAGTGTGTTGGGCTAATGCAACTAAAACCAGAAGGGTTTGAACCAATTTGAATCAAAGATTCAAATTTCAAACTCAAACATGGCCTTTTAAAGTGCTTTTCCTTGTTCTGCATTAAACATCAAGTTAACTTGTTTAGTCATGCATGAAAATAGTACAGATGGATAGACTGGATTTTTCTGATCATTTTTCATATATAATTTGTCTGATTTGGAGTTACAGAATAAAAGTTATGAATTTTTGAAGTTTAAATAATATTCTGGAATTTCCTGATTTAAATTAAATCCAGAAATATATATATTGCGCCAGCATGATGTCAGCATGACGTCAGTGGTCAACTGCGGCTGGCTGGGGTCAAACCTGACGTGTGGGGTCCACACGTCAGTGACAGGGGGGTTTAACAGGGTTAATTTAATCCTAATTAGGAATTAGTGGCGCTGGGGCCCACTGGTCAGTGTCAGGGGGGGTAGTTAGTTTAACTAATTCGGTTAGTGCTAATCCTAATTAGCTAACAGGGCTGGGCCCACCTGTCATGGACACAGGGGGGGTCCTGCCATGGTCAAGGTGGGTCAAACCCACCGGCGACATGACGCCGGCGAGGCCCGAGACGGCGGCGCGATACGGAAACGCGCTACAGGGCACGGGCGAGGCCGTGCTTGGGCTCGTTGGAGAGCCCTTGCTCCCGCGCGTCGAACGGTGGTGGTGGCCGTGCCTGAGGTGGCCGGTACCGACGACGGCGAGCTCGTGAGCGGCGGCCGGAGTTCCGGTGCGGTCGGGATCGGCCCCGCTGCTCGCAAGCGAGGGAGCTGAGGCGCTGGAGGGGCTCTACGGGTCGCGGCAAGCACAACGGGTGCACGCCCGTGACCAAATGGTCACCGGGGCTTCGCCGGCGACGAGCCCGTGCGGCGGAGCGTCTCGGCTCCGGTAGAGGGGCGGCTAGAGCTCGAAATCGAACATGGGGTTAGGGGGAAACGAAGCAGGGGCTCACGGGGATCATGCAGGGAGGGTCAGCGAGCTCGGGGAAGCACGAACGGCGGCGAATCGACGGCGACCATCGGCGGCGGTCGAGGACGAAGACGATGGCGTGGAGGCGATGCAGAGCTTCCCGAGGGGCTTGGCTTGGTGGGGACGAAGAGGGGGTCGCAGCGGAGCTGGGGAGCGTGTCGGGGAGGCGAGGGGAGGCCGGTGGCGGCTGCTATGGCGAACGGCGGCGATGGTGGCGTTCGGACACGGGAGAGGGAGAGCGAGGGAGAGGAGGGGAAGAACCGAGGGAGAGTGAGAGAGAGCAGGGGAGGGCGTGGCGTCGTTCCAGGCCATCCAGACGAGGAGGGGAGGGGCAGGCAGGCAGGGAGGGAGGTGGCGTGGCGCGGTGGCGCGCGCGCGCGCCGGGCACACTCCCCTCCCTCTGTCGAGGACGAAGACGACAGAGGAGGGAGGCGGGCTGGGCCGCCTGCTGGCTGGGCCGGCCAGCTGGCTGGGCCGGACAGGGAGGAGCCCCAGGTAAGGTTTCCCTCCTTTATTTATTTCTGTTTTCTAATTTCTGACATTTGTTTTGATTTAAATAAAATATTAAATCATTTTGTAACCTTATGCCAATTTTTGCAGGAGCTAGATATATTATTCCAGAGCTCCCCAACAGGTGGCATAATTTTTGGACATATATTAATATATATAACTAATATATTTCCAGTGCAAATATTTATGCATTAATTCCAAATGCCCAAAATAAATACCTATGAGCTCTTGAAAATATTGGTTTGATTTTTATCTCTGTCCAATATTTTCAGAGAGCAACATGAGCATTTTCTTGGACCCTTTTGGAGAAATTTTTATTTGGGTCATTTTTTAAAAAAATGATTCTGAGGGTTTCACAAATCCCCATTTCAAATTAAATGGAATTTTAAACATGATGCACACACTCTGATGCATGACTAGCTAGGGTGTGACAACTCACCCCCACTCAAAAGAATCTCGTCCCGAGATTTGGGTTCCTCCGGGAAGAAGGCGGGATACTCGAGTCGAAGACGATCCTCCCTTTCCCAAGTTGCTTCATCCTTAGAATGGTGTGACCATTGAACTTTGAGAAACTTGATATTATGACATCGGGTGGTACGTTTGGCCTGATCGAGGATACGAATGGGGTACTCTCGATATGTAAGATTATCTTGGAGATCAAGCGTTTCGTGGTCCACTCCACGGATAGGATCCGAGAAGCAACGCCTGAGTTGAGAAACGTGGAAGACATCATGGACTCTGGAGAGGTGCGGAGGTTGTTCCAACTGGTAGGCAACTTCTCCTCGTTTGGCGAGAATGCGAAAAGGTCCAATGTAACGAGGAGCCAATTTGCCTTTGATACCGAAACGATGGGTTCCCTTCAGATGGGTGACCCGAAGATAAGCCTTCTCGTCAACCTCGAAAGTCATAGCCTTATGTTTTCGGTCATATTGACTCTTTTGACGAGATTGGGCTGTTTTCAACTTTTCACGAACGATACGAACTTGTTCTTCTGCTTCCTGAATCATATCCGGGCCAAAGAATTGTCTTTCCCCGGTCTCTGACCAGTTAAGGGGTGTTCGACACCGTCGTCCATAGAGAACTTCAAAAGGGGCTTTACCCAAGCTAGATTGATAGCTGTTGTTATAAGCAAATTCGGCAAATGGAAGGCACTTCTCCCAGTCCATTTCGAATGAGATAACAGAGGCTCGAAGCATGTCTTCTAGAATCTGGTTGACGCGTTCCACTTGACCACTCGACTGAGGGTGGAAGGCGGTGCTAAAGGAGAGACGGGTTCCCATAGCATTTTGGAAGCTTTCCCAAAATTGAGAGGTGAAAAGACTTCCTCGATCCGAGTTAATTTCCAAAGGAACACCACGGAGGGACACTATTCGGGAGATGTATAAGTCGGCCAGCTGACTAGCGGTTATACTCTCACGAACAGGTAAGAAATAGGCTACTTTGGAAAGACGATCGACAACGACGAAGATAGCATTATTCCCTCTCTTGGTCCTGGGAAAACCGGTAATGAAATCCATACCAATTTTATCCCATTTCCATTCAGGAATAGCTAAGGGTTGAAGGGTGCCAGCAGGCCGTTGATGCTCTGCTTTTACACGACGACAGACGTCGCAATTTGCAATATACTGAGCAATTTCTCTCTTCATCCTAGTCCACCAGAACCTCTGGCGTAGGTCCTGATACATCTTAGTACTACCGGGATGAATGGTGAGAGGAGATTCATGAGCCTCCTTAAGGAGCAACTGCCATATCGCTGGTGGATATGTACATGACGCCGGCGAGGTCCACGAGCTCGCCGTTGTCGGTACCGGCCACCTCAGGCACGGCCACCACCACCGTTCGACGCGCGGGAGCAAGGGCTCTCCAACGAGCCCAAGCACGGCCTCGCCCGTGCCCTGTAGCGCGTTTCCGTATCGCGCCGCCGTCTCGGGCCTCGCCGGCGTCATGTCGCCGGTGGGTTTGACCCACCTTGACCACGGCAGTACCCCCCCTGTGTCCATGACAGGTGGGCCCAGCCCTGTTAGCTAATTAGGATTAGCACTAACCGAATTAGTTAAACTAACTACCCCCCCTGACACTGACCAGTGGGCCCCAGCGCCACTAATTCCTAATTAGGATTAAATTAACCCTGTTAAACCCCCCTGTCACTGACGTGTGGACCCCACACGTCAGGTTTGACCCCAGCCAGCCGCAGTTGACCACTGACGTCATGGTGACATCATGCTAGCGCAATATATATATTTCTGGATTTAATTTAAATCAGGAAATTCCAGAATATTATTTAAACTTCAAAAATTCATAACTTTTATTCTGTAACTCCAAATCAGACAAATTATATATGAAAAATGATCAGAAAAATCCAATCTATCCATCTGTACTATTTTCATGCATGACTAAACAAGTTAACTTGATGTTTAATGCAGAACAAGGAAAAGCACTTTAAAAGGCCATGTTTGAGTTTGAAATTTGAATCTTTGATTCAAATTGGTTCAAACCCTTCTGGTTTTAGTTGCATTAGCCCAACACACTCATATTGCCATGTTTCATGCATGCATCATATTGTTGCACATTGTTTGGTGATGGTTGTGTATCGGTGTCCTTTGCGACAGGTTCTGCCTCCGAGGAGTACCGTGATTACCCTAACGAAGAACCGTATCAGTGCATCGAACCATCAGGCAAGCAACCAACCATTTGATCATATCGATACAATCCCATGTTCTCGCTCCTGCTCTCTTTTACAGCATTAAGACAACGCGTTTCAAACTGCTGTGTGCTACGGTAGTTGAACCCATTTCCTCTGCATGACCTGTCATTGCCACAGTAACTAGATGAAACCCACTAGCATGTGTAGGAGTTGATTGAGCCATATGTATGTGTTGTTCCTACCTTACTATGCCTGCTATGCTTAGAGTCGTGTCAGGTCTGGTTCATCTGGGTGGTGGGCTAGAGTGAAATGATTATGTCGGTAATGAGAGTGGTGTGGTGAACACGATTTGGTAAAGGTATCGATGAGAGGCCATGTAGGAGTACATGGTGGGTTGTTTCATTGAAGCCGACCTTAAGCACTGAGATCTGTATGTGTGATTTAAGACACAGCTACTACCATGCATTGGGCCCTGAAATATGACCCCGCTTGACTTCTTATTCACCCTAGCTCTCTGTCCAGGAGTTGCAAGTAGTTTCTGGTGTTTGTAGCCTACTGGAGGGCGTGGACAGTGCTGACCGTAGGGGTGGGCTGTGATGCGGTAGGTACGTGGCCGGGTGTACCAAATACCCGTTAGGTATCTCGGGAACCCTGTTCACATCGTTCGGGGCCGTATGGGAAACCTCGGCCGGACTCCCTGCGGATGGAACCTGGATAGGCGATAAACCTGGACTAGAGACTTGAGTGTTTAGGTAGGTCGTGGTCTACACCCACGTCGGCTTTCGCTTGAAGTCTGCCGAGCACATGTCGTGTGCAGACGCTAAGTGGTGGAAACATGTATGAAGAAGTACACCCCTGCAGGGTTATCATCATCTATTCGAATAGCCGTGTCCGCGGAAAAGGACTTCTGGATTGCTTATATCAGTTCATAGACAAGTGAAAGTGGATACTTTAAAATGCGCAAGATGAGCGTGAGTGCTATGGATGGCGTTCTCGTAGGGAGACGGGAGCGGTTCCATAGTGGTGTATTGATATGGTGAATATGTGGACTCGTGTGCGCCACCTCAAAAGAGTTACATTGCAGTCGTAGTTTAGGATAGCCACCGAGTCAAAGCTGGCTTGCTGCAGTTAAACCCCACCATCCCCTTTGTTGATAATGATGCATATGTAGTTAGTTCTGATGTAAGTCTTGCTGGGTACATTTGTACTCATGTTTGCCTATTTTATGTTTTTGCAGAGAGACTTCGGTCTCACTAGTAGTTCCGCGTGGACTTCGACGTTTAGCTTGTTACCTCAGCTACGATCTTGTGCCCTCGGCAGGATCTGGTAGATAGTCAGGCTTCTCAGCCTTTTTCATTTATAGAAGTCTGTACCCAGACATGATAGCTTCCGCTTGTGCTTTGACTTGTATGCTCTGAGTGTTGGGTCATGAGACCCATGTTTGTAATATCTCGCTCCTCGGAGCCTATTGATTAAATACTTGAGTCGTAGAGTCATGTTGTGATGCCATGTTGTATTTGCACATATCGAGCATATTGTGTGTATGTTATTGAAATGCTTGGTATGTGTGGGATCTGACCATCTAGTTGTTTATCTTTAGTAGCCTCTCCTACCGGGAAATGTCTCCTAGTGTTTCCATTGAGCCTTGGTAGCTTGCTACTGCTCCGGAACACTTAGGCTGGCCAGCATGTGTCCTTCTTTGTTCCTGTGTCTGTCCCTTCGGGGAAATGTCACGCGATGAATACCGGGGTCCTGTTAGCCCGCTACAGCCCGGTTCACCGGAGTCCTGCTAGCCCAGTGCTACAGCCTGGATTCACTCGCTGATGACCGACACGTTCGATGTTGGGTCATGGATGCCTGTCCCTATAAGTCTGTGCCACTTTGGGTTTACGACTAGCCATGTCAGCCCGGGCTCCTTATCATATGGATGCTAGCGACACTGTCATATACGTGTGCCAAAAAGGCGCAAACGGTCCCGGGCAAAGGTAAGGCGACACCCGTGGGAATACCGTGCGTGAGGACGCAAAGTGATATGAGGTGTTACATGCTAGGTCGATGTGGCATTGAGTCGGGGTCCTGACAGTTATGTCAGGACCCCGACTTGATGTCACATCGATCTAGCCGGTAACACCTCATATCACTTTGCGGCCTCACGCACGGTATCCCCACGGGTGTCGCCTTACCTTTGCCCGGGACCGTTTGCGGCTTTTGGCTCACGTATATGATAGTGTCGCTAGCATCCATATGATAAGGAGCCCGGGCTGACATGACTAGTCGTAAACCCAAAGTGGCACAGACTTACAGGGACAGGCATCCATGACCCAGCTTCGAACGTGTCGGTCATCAGCAAGTGGGTCCGGGCTGTAGCACTAGGCTAGCAGGACTCCGGTAAACCGGGCTGTAGCGGGCTAACAGGACTCCGGTACTCAATGCGTGACATTTCCCCGAAGGGACAGACACAGGAACGAAGAAGGACACATGCCGGCCAGCCTAAGTGTTCCAGAGCAGTAGCAAGCTACCATGGCTCAGCGGTAACACTAGGAGACATTTCCCGGTAAGAGAGGCTACTAAAGATAAACAACTAGGTAGTCAGATCCCACACATACCAAGCATTTCAATCATACACACAATATGCTCGATATATGCAAATACAACGAAGCATCACACCATGACTCTATGACACAAGTACTTTATTTAAGGCTCAGGGAGCCATACATAACATACACAAAGGTACGGGTCTCACGACCCAGCATTCATGTCATACAGTCATACAAACCAGCAGCGGAAGTAACTTGTCTGAGTACAGACAACTAGTAAAATAAAAGAGGCTTGGAAAGCCTAGTTATACTACGTGGTCCTTCACAAGCTCAGGGTCACCACCTGGACCTTTAGCCTACTCGTTGATGTCAATGTCTACATAGAACCCATCAGAAGGGGTTGCAGCGTCTTCTGTAAAAATGTAAATTATAGCAACATGAGTACAAAGGTACTCAGCAAGACTTACATCAGATCCTACATACATGCATATTATCAAGAAGGGTTGGTGGAGTTATTGCAGCAAGCCAGCTTTGACTCTTGGCTAGACTATCCTACGATACTTCAACTTGAAATGGTTTTGCGCACACGAGTCCACTACTCACCAATTCAATACACTACCGAGGATCCGCCTCCGTCTTCCTACGGAAGAGCCATCCTCGGCACTCACCCTTAACTTGAGAATTTTAGCAGTTTCCATTTACTTGTCTATGAACTGTATAGGCAACCAAGTAGTCCTTTACCGCGGACGCGGCTATTCGAATAGATCATGATAACCCTGCAGGGGTGTACTTCTTCATACATGTTTCCACCACTTAGCGTCTGCACACGACATGTGCTCGGCAGACTTCAAGCGAAAGCCGACGTGGGTGTAGACCACGACCTACCTAAACACTTAAGCCTCTAGTCCAGGTTTATCGCCTATCCAGGTTCCATCCGCAGGGAGTCCGGCCGAGGTTTCCCATACGGCCCCGAACGATGTGAACAGGGTTCCCGAGATACCTAATGGGTATTCGGTACACCGTGCCACGTACCTACCGCATCACAGCCCACCCCTACGGTCAGCGCTGTCCATGGCCTCCAGTATGCTACAAACACCAGAAACTACTTGCAAATCCTGGACAGAGAGCTAGGGTGAATAAGAAGTCGAGCGGGGTCATATTTCAGGGCCCAATGCATGGTAGTAGCTGTATCTTAAATCGCACATACAGATCTCAGTGCTTAAGGTCGGCTTCAATGAAACAACCCACCATGTACTCCTACATGGCCTCTCATCGATACCTTTACCAAATCGTGTTCACCACACCACTCTCATTACCGACATAATCATTTCACTCTAGCCCATCACCCAGATGAACCAGACCTGACACGACTCTAAGCATAGCAGGCATAGCAAGGTAGGAACAACAAATACATATGGCTCAATCAACTCCTACACATGCTAGTGGGTTCCATATAGTTACTGTGGCAATGACAGGTCATGCAGAGGAAATGGGTTCAACTACCGTAGCACACAGCAGTTTGAAACTCATTGTCTTAATGCAGTAAAAGAGAGCGGGAGCGAGAACATGGGATTGTATCGATATGATCACATGGTTGGTTGCTTGCCTGATGGTTCGATGCACTGATACGGTTCTTCGTTAGGGTAATCACGGTACTCCTCGGAGGCAGAACCTGTCGCAAAGGACACCGATACACAACCATCACCAAACAATGTGCAACAATATGATGCATGCATGAACATGGCAATATGAGTGTGTTGGGCTAATGCAACTAAAACCAGAAGGGTTTGAACCAATTTGAATCAAAGATTCAAATTTCAAACTCAAACATGGCCTTTTAAAGTGCTTTTCCTTGTTCTGCATTAAACATCAAGTTAACTTGTTTAGTCATGCATGAAAATAGTACAGATGGATAGATTGGATTTTTCTGATCATTTTTCATATATAATTTGTCTGATTTGGAGTTACAGAATAAAAGTTATGAATTTTGAAGTTTAAATAATATTCTGGAATTTCCTGATTTAAATTAAATCCAGAAATATATATATTGCGCCAGCATGACATCAGCATGACGTCAGTGGTCAACTGCGGCTGGCTGGGGTCAAACCTGACGTGTGGGGTCCACACGTCAGTGACAGGGGGGTTTAACAGGGTTAATTTAATCCTAATTAGGAATTAGTGGCACTGGGGCCCACTGGTCAGTGTCAGGGGGGTAGTTAGTTTAACTAATTCGGTTAGTGCTAATCCTAATGGTTATTCCTAAGTCGAAGTTTGTGATCAACTCAACCCAACGTCTTTGCCTGAGATTCAGATCCGGTTGGGTGAAAATGTACTTCAGACTTTGGTGATCAGTGAATATTTCGCAACGGTTACCGAGGAGGTAATGTCGCCAGGTTTTAAGTGCATAGACTACGGCTGCAAGTTCTAGATCATGAGTAGGATAATTCTCCTCATGTGGGTGCAATTTCCGTGAAGCGTAGGCAATTACGTGTCGATCTTGCATGAGAATGCAACCTAGTCCTTGTCGCGAGGCGTCGCAGTAGATAACAAAGTCCTTGGAGAAGTCTGGCGGTACCAGTACGGGAGCAGGAGTCAGGCGTCTTTTCAATTCCTGAAAGCTGTGCTCACATTGTGGAGTCCATTCGAACTTCTTATCTTTCTTGAGGAGTTCGGTTAGAGGTTTGGCAACTTTGGAGAAGTTCTCGACAAAGCGACGACAATAGCTCGCTAAGCCCAGAAAACTCCGAACTTGCTTGACCGATTCGGGTGGAGTCCAATTAAGGACGGCTTGAACTCGCTCAGGGTTAACAACAATACCTTTACCAGATATTACATGACCCAGATAGGTCACTTCTGACAACCAGAATTCACATTTAGAAAATTTGGCATAAAGGCGATGCTCTCGAAGTTTCTTCAACACTAGCCTTAGATGTTCGGCATGTTCTTCCTCGTTCTTGGAGTAGATGAGTATATCATCGAGATAAACTACGACGAATTTATCCAAATACTCCATGAAAATTGAGTTCATTAACCGAGAGAAGGTGGCTGGAGCGTTGGTTAAACCGAAGGACATGACGGTGTACTCGTATTGGCCATAACGAGTAACAAAGGCCGTTTTAGGAATGTCCCCGTTTCTGATTTTGATTTGATGGTAGCCCAACCTCAAATCCATCTTGGAGAAGACTGAGGATCCAGCGAGCTGATCATACAGGTCGTTGATCCTGGGAAGTGGATATTTGTTCTTGATTGTGACTAAATTGACAGGTCGGTAATCTACAACCATCCGGTTCGTACCATCCTTCTTCTTGACGAATAGGACGGGGCAAGCCCACGGAGATGAGCTAGGTCAGATGAAACCCTTTTTCAAGGACTCATCGAGTTGTTTCTTAAGCTCAGCTAGTTCTAGTGGTGCCATCTTATAAGGTCTTCTAGCAGTCGGAACGGTTCCTGGAATGAGATCTATTACGAACTCAACATCCCTGTCAGGTGGAACACCTGGTAATTCCTCTGGGAAGACATCCGGGAAGTCACGGACTGCCGGAACGTCTTCAAGGTCTGGCAAAGGGCTGGCGTTAAGAGAATATAATTGTTGCTTGGCTAATCGGGTCAAGACATTGACTATCTTGCCCGAAGGGTGAGTGAGTTGAACAGTCCTAGAGAAGCAATCAATTTTGGCATGATGAGCTGACATCCAGTCCATACCCAAAATGATATTAATATCTGAAAATTTAAGGGCTATCAACGATGCAAGGAAAACAAGTCTGTCGACTTGGATTTCATTTCCATAACTTACCCTAGAGGTCTGCCATCTAGAACCAGGAGTAGAAATTTCCATAGTGGATGGCATGTCACAGAATGCGGTGTTATGCAAACAAGCATAGTTCTCGGATATAAATGAATGAGAGGCTCCTGTATCTAAAAGAACAGATGTCGGGTGGCAGTTAACAAGAAGCGTACCGAGAACGACGTTGGGATCCTCTTGAGCTTCTTCGGCAGAGATACAGTTGACATGGCCACGTGAAGCGGTGACCGGCTTGGCGTGGAATACTTTTCCTGTCGGCTTGCCACGGCCAACAGCTTTAGCAGACTGGTTGGGGTTGGTCTGGGGACACTCACGCATATAGTGGCCAGATTCCCCACACTTGAAACAAGTTACGGAACTGGTGCGTGGAGGAGCATTGTTGGTTGGACCCCCATAGGGCTTGGCCGGTGCAGACTGTTGAATAGGGCGAGGCGCCTGGAAAGATGGCCTCGGTGTGAACCTGGGTGGCAGGGCGGTGTTGGGCACCCACACGCGGCGCTTCTGAGGACCAGCACCGGATGAGGAACCCATGTCACGGCCATGCTTGCCTGTTGCGTCATAGTCAGTCTGACCAGTTTCAGCACTGATGGCTTTGTTGACAAGTTTCTGAAAAGATGTGCACTCATGCAGACGGAGGTCACGGCGAAGCTCAGGACTAAGTCCCTTACGGAACCTTGCTTGCTTCTTGGCGTCAGTAGAAACATCCTCGGTTGCATATCGTGCGAGGTTACCAAACTCCCTGCTGTAAGCATCCACAGAAAGTCGGCCTTGGGTGAAACTGCAAAATTCCTCACGTTTACGGTCCATGAGACCCTCCGGAATGTGATGTTCACAGAAAGCCTCACTGAATTCAGCCCAAGTAGTGACATGGCCTGCTGGGCGCATAGCTCCATAATTCTCCCACCATAGACTGGCGGGGCCTTCAAGATGATATGCAGCAAAGGTGACCTTGTCAGCCTCCGCTACCAGCGCGGAATGCAGTTTGTGAGAGATACTGCGAAGCCAGTCATCAGCGTCGAGAGGCTCGACGGAGTGGTGGAACGTGGGTGCATGTAATTTGATAAAATCACTGAGTGACACCACGTTAGTCCTCTGATGGTGTGTTGTGTTCTGTTCAATACGCTCCAACAAACGGTTGGTCTCCCGCTTGTTTCTCTCAGCTTCCATCATAACCTCGGCTACGGAAGGAGGATGAGGCAGATTTGCATCCCTGATTTCACTGCCTTCGGCCTGCTCTTGAGGAGCAGGGTTAGTGCGCGTGTTGACCATCCTAGGTAAACAAGACAATGATTTAGTCAGGATGAGAAAATTCCGACATAGGATATAAAATGTAAGGAATAACTCGAAAGGCAACGTCATGGCTGATGCACTAAGTCGTAAATCTTATTGTAACAACCTGATGTTACAACAAAGTCAACCGCTTCTCCATGAGGAATTTCGGAAGCTTAACGTTCACATTGTACCTCAAGGTTTTCTTTCCACCTTGGTAGCAAAACCTACTCTTACGGATCAAATCATCGCTGCCCAAAAGCGAGATAAGGGAATATCTAAAATCAAAGAGAACATTGCTAGCGGAGGTGCTAGTTGTTTCTCCACAAATGATCATGGTGTTGTGTACTTTGAGAACCGTCTAGTGGTTCCCAAGAACCAGCATCTACGGCAGTTGATCCTTAAGGAGGCTCATGAATCTCCTCTCTCCATTCATCCCGGTAGTACTAAGATGTATCAGGACCTACGCCAGAGGTTCTGGTGGACTAGGATGAAGAGAGAAATTGCTCAGTATATTGCTAATTGCGACGTCTGTCGTCGTGTAAAAGCAGAGCATCAACGGCCTGCTGGCACCCTTCAACCCTTAGCTATTCCTGAATGGAAATGGGATAAAATTGGTATGGATTTCATTACCGGTTTTCCCAGGACCAAGAGAGGGAATAATGCTATCTTCGTCGTTGTCGATCGTCTTTCCAAAGTAGCCCATTTCTTACCTGTCCGTGAGAGTATAACCGCTAGTCAGCTGGCCGACTTATACATCTCCCGAATAGTGTCCCTCCATGGTGTTCCTTTGGAAATTAACTCGGATCGAGGAAGTCTTTTCACCTCTCGATTTTGGGAAAGCTTCCAAAATGCTATGGGAACCCGTCTCTCCTTTAGCACCGCCTTCCACCCTCAGTCGAGTGGTCAAGTGGAACGCGTCAACCAGATTCTAGAAGACATGCTTCGAGCCTCTGTTATCTCATTCGGAATGGACTGGCAGAAGTGCCTTCCATTTGCCGAATTTGCTTATAACAACAGCTATCAATCTAGCTTGGGTAAAGCCCCTTTTGAAGTTCTCTATGGACGACGGTGTCGAACACCCCTTAACTGGTCAGAAACCGGGGAAAGACAATTCTTTGGCCCGGATATGATTCAGGAAGCAGAAGAACAAGTTCGCATCATTCGTGAAAAGTTGAAAACAGCCCAATCTCGTCAAAAGAGTCAATATGACCGCAAACATAAGGCTATGACTTTCGAGGTTGACGAGAAGGCTTATCTTCGGGTCACCCCTCTGAAGGGAACCCATCGTTTCGGTATCAAAGGCAAATTGGCTCCTCGTTACATTGGACCTTTTCGCATTCTTGCCAAACGAGGAGAGGTTGCCTACCAGTTGGAACTACCTCCGCACCTCTCCAGAGTCCACGATGTCTTCCACGTTTCTCAACTCAGGTGTTGCTTCTCGGATCCTATCCGTGGAGTGGACCACGAAACGCTTGATCTCCAAGATAATCTTACATATCGAGAGTACCCCATTCGTATCCTCGATCAGGCCGAACGTACCACCCGACGTCATAATATCAAGTTTCTCAAAGTTCAATGGTCACACCATTCTGAGGATGAAGCAACTTGGGAAAGGGAGGATCGTCTTCGACTCGAGTATCCCGCCTTCTTCCCGGAGGAACCCAAATCTCGGGACGAGATTCTTTTGAGTGGGGGTGAGTTGTCACACCCTAGCTAGTCATGCATCAGAGTGTGTGCATCATGTTTAAAATTCCATTTAATTTTGAAATGGGGATTTGTGAAACCCTCAGAATCATTTTTGAAAATGACCCAAATAAAAATTTCTCCAAAAGGGTCCAAGAAAATGCTCATGTTGCTCTCTGAAAATATTGGACAGAGATAAAAATCAAACCAATATTTTTAAGAGCTCATAGGTATTTATTTTGGGCATTTGGAATTAATGCATAAATATTTGCATTGGAAATATATTAGTTATATATATTAGTATATGTCCAAAAATTATGCCACCTGTTGGGGAGCTCTGGAATAATATATCTAGCTCCTGCAAAAATTTGCATAAGGTAATAAAATGATTTAATATGTTATTTAAATCAAAACAAATGTCAGAAATTAGAAAACGGAAATAAATAAAAGGGAGAAGCTTACCTGGGGCTCCTCCCTGTGCAGCCCAGCCAGCTGGCCGGCCCAGCCAGCAGGCGGCCTAGCCCGCCTCCCTCCTCTGTCGTCTTCGTCCTCGACAGAGGGAGGGGAGTGTGCCCGGCGCGCGCGCGCGCCACCGCGCCACGCCACCGCGCCACGCCACCTCCCTCCCTGCCTGCCTGCCCCTCCCCTCCTCGTCTGGATGGCCTGGAACGACGCCACGCCCTCCCCTGCTCTCTCTCACTCTCCCTCGGTTCTTCCCCTCCTCTCCCTCGCTCTCCCTCTCCCGTGTCCGAACGCACCCATCGCCGCCGTTCGCCATAGCAGCCGCCACCGGCCTCCCCTCGCCTCCCCGACACGCACCCCAGCTCCGCCGCGACCCCCTCTTCCTCCCCACCAAGCCAAGCCCCTCGGGAAGCTCTGCATCGCCTCCACGCCATCTTCTTCGTCCTCGACCGCCGCCGATGGTCGCCGTCGATTCGCCGCCGTTCGTGCTTCCCCGAGCTCGCTGACCCTCCCTGCATGATCCCCGTGAGCCCCTGCTTCGTTTCCCCCTAACCCCATGTTCAATTTCGAGCTCTAGCCGCCCCTCTACCGGAGCCAAGACGCTCCGCCGCACGGCCTCGTCGCCGGCGAAGCCCCGGTGACCATTTGGTCACGGGCGTGCACCCGTTGTGCTTGCCGCGACCCGTAGAGCCCCTCCAGCGCCTCAGCTCCCTCGCTTGCGAGCAGCGGCGCCGATCCCGACCGCACCCGAACTCCGGCCGCCGCTCACGAGCTCGCCGTCGTCGGTACCGGCCACCTCAGGCACGGCCACCACCACCGTTCGACGCGCGGGAGCAAGGGCTCTCCAACGAGCCCAAGCACGGCCTCGCCCGTGCCCTGTAGCGCGTTTCCGTATCGCGCCGCCGTCTCGGGCCTCGCCGGCGTCATGTCGCCGGTGGGTTTGACCCACCTTGACCACGGCAGGACCCCCCTGTGTCCATGACAGGTGGGCCCAGCCCTGTTAGCTAATTAGGATTAGCACTAACCGAATTAGTTAAACTAACTACCCCCCCTGACACTGACCAGTGGGCCCCAGTGCCACTAATTCCTAATTAGGATTAAATTAACCCTGTTAAACCCCCCTGTCACTAACGTGTGGACCCCACACGTCAGGTTTGACCCCAGCCAGCCGCAGTTGACCACTGACGTCATGCTGACGTCATGCTGGCGCAATATATATATTTCTGGATTTAATTTAAATCAGGAAATTCCAGAATATTATTTAAACTTCAAAAATTCATAACTTTTATTCTGTAACTCCAAATCAGACAAATTATATATGAAAAATGATCAGAAAAATCCAATCTATCCATCTGTACTATTTTCATGCATGACTAAACAAGTTAACTTGATGTTTAATGCAGAACAAGGAAAAGCACTTTAAAAGGACATGTTTGAGTTTGAAATTTGAATCTTTGATTCAAATTGGTTCAAACCCTTCTGGTTTTAGTTGCATTAGCCCAACACACTCATATTGCCATGTTCATGCATGCATCATATTGTTGCACATTGTTTGGTGATGGTTGTGTATCGGTGTCCTTTGCGACAGGTTCTGCCTCCGAGGAGTACCGTGATTACCCTAACGAAGAACCGTATCAGTGCATCGAACCATCAGGCAAGCAACCAACCATTTGATCATATCGATACAATCCCATGTTCTCGCTCCCGCTCTCTTTTACTGCATTAAGACAACGCGTTTCAAACTGCTGTGTGCTACGGTAGTTGAACCCATTTCCTCTGCATGACCTGTCATTGCCACAGTAACTAGATGAAACCCACTAGCATGTGTAGGAGTTGATTGAGCCATATGTATGTGTTGTTCCTACCTTGCTATGCCTGCTATGCTTAGAGTCGTGTCAGGTCTGGTTCATCTGGGTGGTGGGCTAGAGTGAAATGATTATGTCGGTAATGAGAGTGGTGTGGTGAACACGATTTGGTAAAGGTATCGATGAGAGGCCATGTAGGAGTACATGGTGGGTTGTTTCATTGAAGCCGACCTTAAGCACTGAGATCTGTATGTGTGATTTAAGACACAGCTACTACCATGCATTGGGCCCTGAAATATGACCCCGCTCGACTTCTTATTCACCCTAGCTCTCTGTCTAGGAGTTGCAAGTAGTTTCTGGTGTTTGTAGCCTACTGGAGGCCGTGGACAGCGCTGACCGTAGGGGTGGGCTGTGATGCGGTAGGTACGTGGCCGGGTGTACCGAATACCCGTTAGGTATCTCGGGAACCCTGTTCACATCGTTCGGGGCCGTATGGGAAACCTCGGCCGGACTCCTTGCGGATGGAACCTGGATAGGCGATAAACCTGGACTAGAGGCTTAAGTGTTTAGGTAGGTCATGGTCTACACCCACGTCGGCTTTTGCTTGAAGTCTGCCGAGCACATGTCGTGTGCAGACGCTAAGTGGTGGAAACATGTATGAAGAAGTACACCCCTGCAGGGTTAACATGATCTATTCGAATAGCCGCGTCCGCGGTAAAGGACTACTTGGTTGCCTATACAGTTCATAGACAAGTAAATGGAAACTACTAAAAGCCTCAAGATAGGTGTGAGTGCCGTGGATGGCTCTTCCGTAGGAAGACGGAGGCGGATCCTCGGTAGTGTATTGAAGTGGTGAGTAGTGGACTCTTGTGCGCAAAACCATTTCAAGTTGGACTATCGTAGGATAGTCTAGCCAAGAGTCAAAGCTGGCTTGCTGCAATAACTCCACCAACCCTTCTTGAGAATATGCATGTATGTAGGATCTGATGTAAGTCTTGCTGAGTACCTTTGTACTCATGTTGCTATAATTTACATTTTTACAGAAGACGCTGCAACCCCTTCTGATGGGTTCTATGTAGACATTGACATCAACGAGTAGGCTAAAGGCCCAGGTGGTGACCCTGAGCTTGTGAAGGACCACGTAGTATAGTTAGGCTTTCCAAGCCTCTTTTATTTTACTAGTTGTCTGTACTCAGACAAGTTACTTCCGCTGCTGGTTTGTATGACTGTATGACTTGAATGCTGGGTCGTGAGACCCGTACCTTTGTGTATGTTATGTATGGCTCCCTGAGCCTTAAATACAGTACTTGTGTCATAGAGTCATGTTGTGATGCTTCGTTGTATTTGCACATATCGAGCATATTGTGTGTATGATTGAAATGCTTGGTATGTGTGGGATCTGACTATCTAGTTGTTTATCTTTAGTAGCCTCTCTTACCGGGAAATGTCTCCTAGTGTTACCGCTGAGCCATGGTAGCTTGCTACTGCTCTGGAACACTTAGGCTGGCCGGCATGTGTCCTTCTTCGTTCCTGTGTCTGTCCCCTCGGGGAAATGTCACGCATTGAGTACCGGAGTCCTGTTAGCCCGCTACAGCCCGGTTTACCGGAGTCCTGCTAGCCCAGTGCTACAGCCCGGACCCACTTGCTGATGACCGACACGTTCGAAGCTGGGTCATGGATGCCTGTCCCTGTAAGTCTGTGCCACTTTGGGTTTACGACTAGTCATGTCAGCCCGGGCTCCTTATCATATGGATGCTAGCGACACTATCATATACGTGAGCCAAAAGGCGCAAACGGTCCCGGGCAAAGGTAAGGCGGCACCCGTGGGGATACCGTGCGTGAGGCCGCAAAGTGATATGAGGTGTTACCGGCTAGATCGATGTGACATCGAGTCGGGGTCCTGACAGCGTTTTTTGATTTTTATCTCTGTCCAATATTTTCAGAGAGCAACATGAGCATTTTCTTGGACCCTTTTGGAGAAATTTTTATTTGGGTCATTTTCAAAAATGATTCTGAGGGTTCACCAATCCTCATTTCAAATTTAAATGAAATTTAAATATGATGCACAACTGACTAGCTAGTCTAGGTCATACCAGACTAGGGATGTGACAACTCGCCCCCACTTGAAAGAATCTCGTCCCGAGATTCAGGGGTCGACGGAAAGAAAGCGGGGTACTCCAATCGAAGACGATCTTCTCGTTCCCAAGTAGCTTCTCTCTCGGAATGATGAGACCACTGAACTTTGAGAAACTTGATGTTCTGACGTTGAGTGACACGCTCTGCTTGATCAAGAATGCGAACCGGGTACTCTCGGTAGGTGAGGTTATCTTGGAGATCAAGCATTTCGTGGTCCACTCCGCGGATGGGATCCGAGAAGCAATGCCTGAGTTGAGAGACGTGGAAGACATCATGAACTCGAGAAAGATGTGGGGGTAGTTCCAACTGGTAGGCAACCTCTCCTCGTTTAGCGAGAATACGAAAAGGACCAATGTAACGAGGAGCCAACTTGCCCTTGATACCGAAACGATGGGTACCCTTCAAAGGAGTAACCCGAAGGTAAGCTTGGTCGCCAATTTCATAAGTCATATCCTTATGAGGACGATCGTACTGGCTCTTCTGACGAGACTGGGCTGTTTTCAAATTCTCACGAATGATGCGAACTTGCTCTTCTGCCTCCTGGATCATATCCGGTCCAAAGAATTGTCTTTCACCGGTTTCTGATTAGTTCAAAGGTGTTCGACATCTTCGTCCATAGAGAACCTCAAAAGGAGCTTTCTTGAGGCTGGATTGGTAGCTATTGTTATAAGCAAACTCGGCGAAAGGAAGACATTTCTCCCAATCCATACCGAATGAGATAACGCAAGCTCTGAGCATGTCTTCAAGAATTTGATTGACCCGTTCCACCTGACCACTCGACTGAGGGTGGAAAGCGGTACTGAAGGAAAGATGGGTTCCCATGGCAGTTTGGAAACTCTCCCAGAAATGAGAAGTGAAAAGACTGCCACGGTCTGAATTGATCTCTAGTGGAACACCATGGAGTGACACTATTCGAGAAATATATAAGTCAGCAAGCTGACTAGCAGTGATACTCTCTCGAACAGGAAGGAAGTGAGCCACTTTGGAGAGACGATCAATGACTACGAAGATAGCGTTATTCCCTTTCTTGGTCCTGGGAAAGCCGGTGATGAAGTCCATACCAACTTTATCCCATTTCCATTCAGGAATAGCTAAAGGCTGAAGGGTGCCACCAGGTCTTTGATGCTCTGCCTTAACGCGACGACAAACGTCACATTTAGCAATGAACTCAGCGATTTCTCTCTTCATCCTAGTCCACCAGAACCTCTGGCGTAGGTCCTGATACATCTTAGTACTACCGGGATGAATCGTGAGAGGAGATTCATGCGCCTCCTTAAGAATCAGTTGTCGAAGATGTTGATTCTTGGGAACCACCAAGCGATTCTCAAAGAAAACAACACCACGATCATCCATAGTGAAACATCCACCAACTCCCTTCTTAATGTTTCTCTTGATCAAGGAAATTCCTGTGTCTTGCTTTTGAGCTGCGATAATCTGATCCTTAAGATCAGGTTTCGCCACCAGGGTAGAAAGGAACCCGCGAGGAGCTATGTGAAGATTAAGCTTACAGAATTCCTCATGGAGAAGTGGTTGGCCTTGCTGCAACATGAGATTGTTGCAATAGGATTTACGGCTTAGAGCATCAGCCATGACATTGGCTTTGCCTGGGGTGTAGGTAATCCCTAAATCATAATCTGTGATCAACTCCAACCATCGTCTTTGCCTAAGGTTTAGGTCTGGTTGGGTGAAGATATACTTGAGACTCTGGTGATCGGTGTAGATCTCGCAACGTTTACCAAGAAGGTAATGTCGCCAGGTCTTGAGTGCATAGACTACGGCTGCAAGCTCTAGATCATGTGTGGGATAATTGTCCTCATGTGGATGCAACTGTCGAGATGCATAGACAACTTGAAGTGGATACTCTAAAATGCTCAAGACAAGTGTGAGTGCTATGGATGGCCTTCTCGTAGGGAGACGGGGATGAATCCATAGTAGTGTATTGTATGGTGATTAGTGGACTCGTGTACGTTGTCTCACCTCCAGAGTTTCTAGTAGTCGTAGAACAGGATAGCCACAGAGTCAAAGCTGGCTTGCTGCAACTAAACCCCACATTACCCTCTTGATACAAATGCATGTATGATAGGATCTGATGTAAGTCTTGCTGAGTACCTTTGTACTCATGTTGCTTTATTTATGTTTTTGCAGCGGAGACTTCTGTCTTACTAGTGTTCTCGTGGACTTCGACTAGTAGCTAGTACCTCAGCTACGATCTTGATCGGATGTTGTAGATAGTCAGGCTCTTCAGCCTTTTTCCTTTGTAGATGTCTGTACCCAGACATGTAATGCTTCCGCTTGTTGCTTGTATGCTCTGTATGATGGGTCTTGTGACCCCTGTTTGCAATAATTGCTATAACGGCTCTTCTGAGCCTTTATCTATATGAGTTGTTGAGTTATGCTGTGATGCCATGTTGTACAGCACATACTTGCATGTTATGCGTACGTGTGATGTGTATTGCTATGTGTGGGATCTGACTATCTAGTTGTTTATCCTTAGTAGCCTCTCTTACCGGGAAATGTCTCCTAGTGCTTCCACTGAGCCCTGGTAGCTTGCTACTGCTCCGGAACACTTAGGCAGGCCGGCATGTGTCCTTCTTCGATCCTGTGTCTGTCCCTTCGGGGAAATGTCACGCGATGAATACCGGAGTCCTACTAGCCCGCTACAGCCCGGTTCACTGGAGTCCTGTTAGCCCAGTGCTACAGCCTGGATTCACTCGTTGATGACCGACACGTTCGATGCTGGGTCATGGATGCCTGTCCCTGTAAGTTAGTGCCACTTTCGGTTTAAGACTAGCCATGTCAGCTCGGGCTCTTTATCATATGGATGCTAGCGACACCATCATATACGTGTGCCAAAATGCACAAACGGTCCCGGGCAAAGGTAAGGCGACACCCGTGGGGATACCGTGCGTGAGGCCGCAAAGTGATATGAGGTGTTACATGCTAGTTTTCTTTCCACCTTGGTAGCAAAACCTACTCTTACGGATCAAATCATCGCTGCCCAAAAGCGAGATAAGGGAATATCTAAAATCAAAGAGAACATTGCTAGCGGAGGTGCTAGTTGTTTCTCCACAAATGATCATGGTGTTGTGTACTTTAAGAACCGTCTAGTGGTTCCCAAGAACCAGCATCTATGGCAGTTGCTCCTTAAGGAGGCTCATGAATCTCCTCTCACCATTCATCCCGGTAGTACTAAGATGTATCAGGACCTACGCCAGAGGTTCTGGTGGACTAGGATGAAGAGAGAAATTGCTCAGTATATTGCAAATTGCGACGTCTGTCGTCGTGTAAAAGCAGAGCATCAACGGCCTGCTGGCACCCTTCAACCCTTAGCTATTCCTGAATGGAAATGGGATAAAATTGGTATGGATTTCATTACCGGTTTTCCCAGGACCAAGAGAGGAATAATGCTATCTTCGTCGTTGTCGATCGTCTTTCCAAAGTAGCCCATTTCTTACCTGTTCGTGAGAGTATAACCGCTAGTCAGCTGGCCGACTTATACATCTCCCGAATAGTGTCCCTCCATGGTGTTCCCTTGGAAATTAACTCGGATCGAGGAAGTCTTTTCACCTCTCAATTTTGGGAAAGCTTCCAAAATGCTATGGGAACCCGTCTCTCCTTTAGCACCGCCTTCCACCCTCAGTCGAGTGGTCAAGTGGAACGCGTCAACCAGATTCTAGAAGACATGCTTCGAGCCTCTGTTATCTCATTCGGAATGGACTGGGAGAAGTGCCTTCCATTTGCCGAATTTGCTTATAACAATAGCTATCAATCTAGCTTGGGTAAAGCCCCTTTTGAAGTTCTCTATGGACGACGGTGTCGAACACCCCTTAACTGGTCAGAGACCGGGGAAAGACAATTCTTTGGCCCGGATATGATTCAGGAAGCAGAAGAACAAGTTCGCATCATTCGTGAAAAGTTGAAAACAGCCCAATCTCGTCAAAAGAGTCAATATGACCGCAAACATAAGGCTATGACTTTCGAGGTTGACGAGAAGGCTTATCTTCGGGTCACCCCTCTGAAGGGAACCCATCGTTTCGGTATCAAAGGCAAATTGGCTCCTCGTTACATTGGACCTTTTCGCATTCTCGCCAAACGAGGAGAAGTTGCCTACCAGTTGGAACTACCTCCGCACCTCTCCAGAGTCCACGATGTCTTCCACGTTTCTCAACTCAGGCGTTGCTTCTCGGATCCTATCCGTGGAGTGGACCACGAAACGCTTGATCTCCAAGATAATCTTACATATCGAGAGTACCCCATTCGTATCCTCGATCAGGCCGAACGTACCACCCGACGTCATAATATCAAGTTTCTCAAAGTTCAATGGTCACACCATTCTGAGGATGAAGCAACTTGGGAAAGGGAGGATCGTCTTCGACTCGAGTATCCCGCCTTCTTCCCGGAGGAACCCAAATCTCGGGACGGGATTCTTTTGAGTGGGGGTGAGTTGTCACACCCTAGCTAGTCATGCATCAGAGTGTGTGCATCATGTTTAAAATTCCATTTAATTTGAAATGGGGATTTGTGAAACCCTCAGAATCATTTTTTTTAAAAATGACCCAAATAAAAATTTCTCCAAAAGGGTCCAAGAAAATGCTCATGTTGCTCTCTAAAAATATTGGACAGAGATAAAAATCAAACCAATATTTTCAAGAGCTCATAGGTATTTATTTTGGGCATTTGGAATTAATGCATAAATATTTGCATTGGAAATATATTAGTTATATATATTAATATATGTCCAAAAATTATGCCACCTGTTGGGGAGCTCTGGAATAATATATCTAGCTCCTGCAAAAATTGGCATAAGGTTATAAAATGATTTAATATTTTATTTAAATCAAAACAAATGTCAGAAATTAGAAAACAGAAATAAATAAAGGAGGGAAACCTTACCTGGGGCTCCTCCCTGTCCGGCCCAGCCAGCTGGCCGGCCCAGCCAGCAGGCGGCCCAGCCCGCCTCCCTCCTCTGTCGTCTTCGTCCTCGACAGAGTGAGGGGAGTGTGCCCGGCGCGCGCGCGCCACCGCGCCACGCCACCTCCCTCCCTGCCTGCCTGCCCCTCCCCTCCTCGTCTGGATGGCCTGGAACGACGCCACGCCCTCCCCTGCTCTCTCTCACTCTCCCTCGGTTCTTCCCCTCCTCTCCCTCGCTCTCCCTCTCCCGTGTCCGAACGCCACCATCGCCGCCGTTCGCCATAGCAGCCGCCACCGGCCTCCCCTCGCCTCCCCGACACGCTCCCCAGCTCCGTCGCGACCCCCTCTTCCTCCCCACCAAGCCAAGCCCCTCGGGAAGCTCTGCATCGCCTCCACGCCATCGTCTTCGTCCTCGACCGCCGCCGATGGTCGCCGTCGATTTGCCGCCGTTCGTGCTTCCCCGAGCTCGCTGACCCTCCCTGCATGATCCCCGTGAGCCCCTGCTTCGTTTCCCCCTAACCCCATGTTCGATTTCGAGCTCTAGCCGCCCCCTACCGGAGCCGAGACGCTCCGCCGCACGGGCTCGTCGCCGGCGAAGCCCCGGTGACCATTTGGTCACGGGCGTGCACCCGTTGTGCTTGCCGCGACCCGTAGAGCCCCTCCAGCGCCTCAGCTCCCTCGCCTGCGAGCAGCAGCGCCGATCCCGACTACACCCGAACTCCGACCGCCGCTCACGAGCTCGCCGTCGTCGGTACCGGCCACCTCAGGCACGGCCACCACCACCGTTCGACGCGCGGGAGCAAGGGCTCTCCAACGAGCCCAAGTACGGCCTCGCCCGTGCCCTGTAGCGCGTTTCCGTATCGCGCCGCCGTCTCGGGCCTCGCCGGCGTCATGTCGCCGGTGGGTTTGACCCACCTTGACCACGGCAGGACCCCCCCTGTGTCCATGACAGGTGGGCCCAGCCCTGTTAGCTAATTAGGATTAGCACTAACCGAATTAGTTAAACTAACTACCCCCCTGACACTGACCAGTGGGCCCCAGCGCCACTAATTCCTAATTAGGATTAAATTAACCCTGTTAAACCCCCCTGTCACTGACGTGTGGACCCCACACGTCAGGTTTGACCCCAGCCAGCCGCAGTTGACCACTGACGTCATGCTGACGTCATGCTGGCGCAATATATATATTTCTGGATTTAATTTAAATCAGGAAATTCCAGAATATTATTTAAACTTCAAAAATTCATAACTTTTATTCTGTAACTCCAAATCAGACAAATTATATATGAAAAATGATCAGAAAAATCCAATCTATCCATCTGTACTATTTTCATGCATGACTAAACAAGTTAACTTGATGTTTAATGCAGAACAAGGAAAAGCACTTTAAAAGGCCATGTTTGAGTTTGAAATTTGAATCTTTGATTCAAATTGGTTCAAACCCTTCTGGTTTTAGTTGCATTAGCCCAACACACTCATATTGCCATGTTCATGCATGCATCATATTGTTGCACATTGTTTGGTGATGGTTGTGTATCGGTGTCCTTTGCGACAGGTTCCGCCTCCGAGGAGTACCGTGATTACCCTAACGAAGAACCGTATCAGTGCATCGAACCATCAGGCAAGCAACCAACCATGTGATCATATCGATACAATCCCATGTTCTCGCTCCCGCTCTCTTTTACTGCATTAAGACAACGCGTTTCAAACTGCTATGTGCTACGGTAGTTGAACCCATTTCCTCTGCATGACCTGTCATTGCCACAGTAACTAGATGAAACCCACTAGCATGTGTAGGAGTTGATTGAGCCATATGTATGTGTTGTTCCTACCTTGCTATGCCTGCTATGCTTAGAGTCGTGTCAGGTCTGGTTCATCTGGGTGATGGGCTAGAGTGAAATGATTATGTCGGTAATGAGAGTGGTGTGGTGAACACGATTTGGTAAAGGTATCGATGAGAGGCCATGTAGGAGTACATGGTGGGTTGTTTCATTGAAGCCGACCTTAAGCACTGAGATCTGTATGTGCGATTTAAGATACAGCTACTACCATGCATTGGGCCCTGAAATATGACCCCGCTCGACTTCTTATTCACCATAGCTCTATGTCCAGGAGTTGCAAGTAGTTTCTGGTGTTTGTAGCCTACTGGAGGCCGTGGACAGCGCTGACCGTAGGGGTGGGCTGTGATGCGGTAGGTACGTGGCACGGTGTACCGAATACCCGTTAGGTATCTCGGGAACCCTGTTCACATCGTTCGGGGCCGTATGGGAAACCTCGGCCGGACTCCCTGCGGATGGAACCTGGATAGGCGATAAACCTGGACTAGAGGCTTAAGTGTTTAGGTAGGTCGTGGTCTACACCCACGTCGGCTTTCGCTTGAAGTCTGCCGAGCACATGTCGTGTGCAGACGCTAAGTGGTGGAAACATGTATGAAGAAGTACACCCCTGCAGGGTTATCATGATCTATTCGAATAGCCGCGTCCGCGGTAAAGGACTACTTGGTTGCCTATACAGTTCATAGACAAGTAAATGGAAACTGCTAAAATTCTCAAGTTAAGGGTGAGTGCCGAGGATGGCTCTTCCGTAGGAAGACGGAGGCGGATCCTCGGTAGTGTATTGAATTGGTGAGTAGTGGACCCGTGTGCGCAAAACCATTTCAAGTTGAAGTATCGTAGGATAGTCTAGCCAAGAGTCAAAGCTGGCTTGCTGCAATAACTCCACCAACCCTTCTTGATAATATGCATGTATGTAGGATCTGATGTAAGTCTTGCTGAGTACCTTTGTACTCATGTTGCTATAATTTACATTTTTACAGAAGATGCTACAACCCCTTCTGATGGGTTCTATGTAGACATTGACATCAACGAGTAGGCTAAAGGCCCAGGTGGTGACCCTGAGCTTGTGAAGGACCATGTAGTATAACTAGGCTTTCCAAGCCTCTTTTATTTTACTAGTTGTCTGTACTCAGACAAGTTACTTCCGCTGCTGGTTTGTATGACTGTATGACTTGAATGCTGGGTCGTGAGACCCGTACCTTTGTGTATGTTATGTATGGCTCCCTGAGCCTTAAATAAAGTACTTGTGTCATAGAGTCATGTTGTGATGCTTCGTTGTATTTGCACATATCGAGCATATTGTGTGTATGATTGAAATGCTTGGTATGTGTGGGATCTGACTACCTAGTTGTTTATCTTTAGTAGCCTCTCTTACCGGGAAATGTCTCCTAGTGTTACCGCTGAGCCATGGTAGCTTGCTACTGCTCTGGAACACTTAGGCTGGCCGGCATGTGTCCTTCTTCGTTCCTGTGTCTGTCCCTTCGGGGAAATGTCACGCATTGAGTACCGGAGTCCTGTTAGCCCGCTACAGCCCGGTTTACCGAAGTCCTGCTAGCCCAGTGCTACAGCCCGGACCCACTTGCTGATGACCGACACGTTCGAAGCTGGGTCATGGATGCCTGTCCCTGTAAGTCTGTGCCACTTTGGGTTTATGACTAGTCATGTCAGCCCGGGCTCCTTATCATATGGATGCTAGCGACACTATCATATACGTGAGCCAAAAGGCACAAACGGTCCCGGGCAAAGGTAAGGCGACACCCGTGGGGATACCGTGCGTGAGGCCGCAAAGTGATATGAGGTGTTACCGGCTAGATCGATGTGACATCGAGTCGGGGTCCTGACAGCGTTGGTTTATTTTGCCACTGTTTTGAATTTAAAAATAATTCAAACAATGCCAAAAACTCCTCTGAATATTTTATATTGCTAGATGGACTTTTCGAAAAGCTTATAAAATATATCAGGGGTATTTGAAATTATATTCTAATTATATGAATATAACTCAAATTCAAATAACTAATGAATTAAATCCAAAGTCCCAAAAATAATTCCTTAAAAATGTTCAATATTTTGGTTGGGACCAGAACCCTTACCAAAAATTATCAAACATTTAAGAAGAGCATTTTGGAGCAATGAATGAGATTTCTAGGACCGTTTGCGCCTTTTAACCACCCTGGCTGTCGGAGCCGACCGTTCCTCGCCGCCGGCGATGACGCAGACGGTGCTAGAGCCACCGTAGCTAACTCCCGAGCACGGCAATGTGCTCAGCACCCTTCCAGGAGCCGAGCGCGCCTACCCGTGCGACCTGCTGTGCCCCCTAGCGCCAACCCCGACCTCCCCGAGCTCCGGCGACCGCCTAGGTCAACGCCGGCGACAACTCCGGCCGCCCCCGCACCCAACGCCTGCACCACTCGACGCGCGAGTCCACCAGCGTCACGTAGATGCCCTCCGCCGGCCGTTTGGTCGCCGGAGATGCAAACCCGAGGCTCGCCGCCGCGGTTGGCCTCGCCGGCGTCAAGTCGCCGGTGGGGTTGACCCCGTTGACAGTTGACTTGCTGGGCCCAGTTTGACCCTGTGTCACTGACGTGTGGGCCTCTGGCCACTAACTAAATTAGGATTAGCACTAATCGGATTAGTTAAACTAATTACCCCCTGCTGACACTGACATGTGGGCCCTAGTGCCCTAATCTTTAATTAAACTAAACTAAACCCCCCCTGTTTAACCTGTGTCACTGACGTGTGGACCCCACACGTCAGGTTTGACCTGGACCGCCCTGTTGACCTGATGACGTCAGGGTGAGGTCATGCTGACGCCATATTCCTTTTCTGGAATTTAATTTATTTTATAATAATCAGGAAATTCCAGAAATAGCTAAAACTTCAATAAATCATAGAAATTCAACCGTAACTCCAAATTAAATAATTTATATATGAAAAATTATCAGAAAAATTCAAGGAATCCATCTGTACCATTTTCATGCATGTTAGAACAACTTATCGCTACTGTTTAGGACAAATGAAGTGAATGACATTTAAATAACCACATATGGAGTTTGAATTTGAATCTTGGATTCAAACCAACTTCATTTAATCTGGTTTTAGGTGCATTAGCCCAAAACACATTCATATTGCCATGTCATAGCATGCATCATATTGTGCATTGCATTGATTGTGTTTCTTCTGTGTTTGCCGGTGTTGTTCCCCCTCGGTAGACGTTGTATCGACGATGTGATCGTTAACATTGATGAAGACTCAATGCTATCTTCAGAAGTGCCAGGCAAGCAAAACCCCCTTGTTCATTCCGATACAATCCCACTCTCTCGCTCCTGCTCTCTTTTACTACATTAGGACAACAACGACATATTTGTTACTTGCTGCGGTAGCTGAACCCCTTTATCCTTTGCATGACCTGTCATTGCCACAGTAAATAGATGAAACCCACTAGCATGAGTAGGAGTTGTTTGAGCCCTGTTGTGCCTACTCATTCATGTTTGTTTGTCATGCCTGCTACTGCTTAGAGTTGAGTCAGGTCTGATTCATCGGGGATGAATCAGAGGCGTGTGAACATGTCCTACTGTGTGTGAGCTAAGTGTGTGAACACGATTTGGTAAAGGTAGCGGTGAGAGTCCATGTAGGAGTACATGGTGGGTTGTCTCATTGAAGCCGTCCTTAGGAACTGAGTTCTGTGTTCGTGATCCATGATTCAGCTACTACCATGCATTGGGCCCTGAAATATGACCCCGCTCGACTTCTTATTCACCCTAGTCCTCTGTCCAGGAGTTGCAAGTAGTTTCTGGTGTTTGTAGCTTACTGGAGGCCGTGGACAGCGCTGACCGTAGGGGTGGGCTGTGATGCGGTAGGTACGTGGCACGGTGTACCGGATGCCCGTTTGGTATCTCGGGAACCCTGTTCACATCGTTTGGGGCTGTGAGCGAAACTCCGGCCGGATCTCCTCATGGATGGAACCCGAATAGGCGATAAACCTGGACTAGAGACTTGAGTGTTTAGGTAGGTCGTGGTCTACACCCACGTCGGCTTTCGCTTGAAGTCTGCCGAGCACATGTCGTGTGCAGACGCTAAGTGGTGGAAACATGTATGAAGAAGTACACCCCTGCAGGGTTATCATCATCTATTCGAATAGCCGTGTCCGCGGAAAACGACTTCTGGATTGCTTATATCAGTTCATAGACAAGTGAAAGTGGATACTTTGAAATGCGCAAGATGAGCGTGAGTGCTATGGATGGCGTTCTCGTAGGGAGACGGGAGCGGTTCCATAGTGGTGTATTGATATGGTGAATATGTGGACTCGTGTGCGCCACCTCAAAAGAGTTACATTGCAGTCGTAGTTTAGGATAGCCATCGAGTCAAAGCTGGCTTGCTGCAGTTAAACCCCACCATCCCCTTTGTTGATAATGATGCATATGTAGTTAGTTCTGATGTAAGTCTTGCTGGGTACATTTGTACTCACGTTTGCCTATTTTATGTTTTTGCAGAGAGACTTCGGTCTCACTAGTAGTTCCGCGTGGACTTCGACGTTTAGCTTGTTACCTCAGCTACGATCTTGTGCCCTCGGCAGGATCTGGTAGATAGTCAGGCTTCTCAGCCTTTTTCATTTATAGAAGTCTGTACCCAGACATGATAGCTTCCGCTTGTGCTTTGACTTGTATGCTCTGAGTGTTGGGTCATGAGACCCATGTTTGTAATATCTCGCTCCTCGGAGCCTATTGATTAAATACTTGAGTCGTAGAGTCATGTTGTGATGCCATGTTGTATTTGCACATATCGAGCATATTGTGTGTATGTTATTGAAATGCTTGGTATGTGTGGGATCTGACCATCTAGTTGTTTATCTTTAGTAGCCTCTCCTACCGGGAAATGTCTCCTAGTGTTTCCATTGAGCCTTGGTAGCTTGCTACTGCTCCGGAACACTTAGGCTGGCCGGCATGTGTCCTTCTTCGTTCCTGTGTCTGTCCCTTCGCGGAAATGTCACGCGATGAATACCGGGGTCCTGTTAGCCCGCTATAGCCCGGTTCACCAGAGTCCTGCTAGCCCAGTGCTACAGCCTGGATTCACTCGCTGATGACCGACACGTTCGATGCTGGGTCATGGATGCCTGTCCCTGTAAGTCTGTGCCACTTTGGGTTTACGACTAGCCATGTCAGCCCGGGCTCCTTATCATATGGATGCTAGCGACACTGTCATATACGTGTGCCAAAAAGGCGCAAACGGTCCCGGGCAAAGGTAAGGCGACACCCGTGGGAATACCGTGCGTGAGGCCGCAAAGTGATATGAGGTGTTACATGCTAGGTCGATGTGGCATTGAGTCGGGGTCCTGACAGCGTTGGTATCAGAGCTTGACTGCCTGTAGGATTACCAAGCCAAACTGGTCGAAGTTGAGTCTAGAAATTCTTTAGTTATATAAGGGAATTGATTGTGGGATGGAACGTAAGGCTCTTTTTACTCCTTATACCTTATGCCTTCTGATCTGAGTCATCTTATCTTTCCTACGGGGATTAAGAACTAGGCTATCTCTTCCTTCTATCAGGATCACGTGTTACTAATCCGTAGACTTATAGATTGTTGGATTTAAGCTTGAGTTCAGTTTCTACTACTTCCGTACGTTAACTGTTGATCTCGAAACCTTGATATTGTGCTTCTGAGTGGTTATGCCATCATTTTTGTGAAATGTCTCAAATCTTTTCTGAGCATTTACAGCCGTTATGTTGTCCGAGTCATTCCAGGTTTCTAAATAGTCTGATGCATTTGCAAATCCTTTCCCTCTGGTTTCGATGTTCCTTTATGCCAGCTCAATCACACTAATTGTTGAGTTGAGGTATTCTATTGCCTTGACATTATGTTGGAGTTACTATTATGACCCTAGGTGTCTCAGGGGATCATCTAGTAGTCTAGCCATGATTTATGTTCCAGTGTGATGACTCTGGCCGTCATTATCGAAAGCATCCCGCGATGCCATTTAGTAGTAGGTATTCTATCCCTGGGTTTTGAACCCGAGATTCACCCTACTTGCTTCATGTTGATAGTTTTGCTCGTTCCTTTAGGTTATTAGTAACCTTTGCATTAGTCCTCGATGTTCGTGGTATTCCTTTCTTCCAAATACTATGAACCGCTTATGGCAGATGTTCCTCGCTGATCGAAAGATCACAATCAGAGTGCTCTCGATGGGTTCTCGATTCTACATTGTGACTCTGCCAGTTATACCTTTCTGCATGGGTTATCCGGAAGAAATATGTGGAATTCGTTTGACATGCTAAACCATGCATCCACAACTCAGAAAATCGTATGTTCCTTTGAGTTGTCCCTCTTTACTTGTCTTCTGACCCTCGTCTATCAATTGATAGTCAAGAGTATGCGTGCATTCGTTCGTCGATGCCTATTACCCTTGTGGTCCGCCAAGCCATTCTATTTCAGAATGAATAGGAGAAACAAACTCCAGTACCTCTTCCATATCCAGGATTGGGTCAAAGAAGTTGTGCTCCGCAGATCAAAATGCCAATTCAGCTTTTGCTCTGTTCTACCTTGGAGTATTACCATCTTTATATCGGGATTGTTATAGGAATTGCACACCATCCCATGAACTCTTGGTACAGTGATACTTCTTGCCATCACTGTTCATCCCTCGGTTCCTGTGTTATTGTAACTGCAATGCCCACAAGTGAATCGTGGTGTGTGAAATCAATACTCCTAGCAACCTCGTTGCTTGGTAGTTAAAGGACAATAATTTCATTCTAGCGTGTTGGGTTTTGAATCATCCTTCTAGGACTGATCGTGCTACCTAGTCCTTATTTCGGTGCACCCTTCGATTGATGAGTTAGGATCTTGTCAAGTCCTCACTCATTTGATCATATCGTCTTGCCCTCAAAAGCGAGATTGTTCTCGAGCTTAGTAACATACCGGTGGTTCGTGATTTTCTGAATATCTTCTCAGAAGTATTACCAGGTTGTCACCTGACCGCTATGTTGAGTTCGTGATCAAGTTGGTTTATTCCTGTAAACCACACCTTCTCCAAGAATCCGTGTTGGATACCCTGAGCTAGTTGGTTAAGCTAGACAACAACTTGGAGAGTTGGAGGATAAAAGCTTGCCTGACCTAGTTCGTTCCAAAGGGATAATCTTGTGTAGTGTGTGTTGAAGAAAGATGATATCTTCATCTATTGGTCCCTGTGATCAGTTGCTGGACCTATTGTCTTATCAATCCTTTGATTTGAGTGTGGGCTATCGTCAAATCAAATCAGTACCAATGATGCTCGTAATGTTGTCTTATTCGTGGTTGATCCCTCGAGCATACACCATTACATCTTTGGCCTGACCAATGCTATCACTTGTTCACTTAACTATGGAATTCCTTTTAAAAGGAAACCCAGATGAATTGTTGTTGAGCCCATTGACAACATCCTTATCTCCTCCATGATTTTGTTGAACATTAAGCTAGTGTTGGAAACTTTTGAAAGCATTTCTTCATGCTAACTCATGAAGTACTTGTTTGATGAAAGGAGTGACTTCCTTTGATTCACGTGCATTTTGATGTAAGCTGCCGTCGTGAATTCGAGAAAGTTTGTTTTTGCTCCTTTGGAATCATCCCAAGTCGGTCATGCACGTGCGAAGAATTTTGTGGTCTGTTAGACTGATCATCTTCATTCTGTATATCCTAGCACACCAAGCCACTGACTGATTTGTTCAAGGAGAAGGAGTATCTTCATAAGAGCTAATCCGGACTTATGAAAGAACTTCGATATCCTCGCTGATGGTTCCCAACCAGAACTCGGTAGTGTTTTATTGTAAGACTACCATGTGATCATGTTTGTCTGAGGCAGCGCGTTCACACATGTGTAGCAGAACCAGCTCATGTTTTGGAGCTTGCTATCGTAGTTCATTTCCCAAGAATCTCGCAACGTCATCTCGTCGATTTGTGTTGCAAACTTTCATTTTCTTCCTAGACTCGATGAGTCTGGAATATCCTGACACCAACCAGGTCTGAATCTCAGGCAGATATGATGGTTGGAACATTTCCCAAGAACTATAATATTGGTCCCTCGATAACCGGTAAAGTGGATGTCGTGGCCAACACACCCAGCCGGAAGACCTATCATTGTAGTATCTTGTTTGAGGAAGTTGGCCACCTCCCCATAAGGATTTCGTAGGATTTACCTCCGTAACTGTTCCTTATGGATTCTATTGCTCCCGAAGTCCGACCTTTACTTGATGTTCTAGTTATCAAACCATATCTATGAATGGGTTACACTAGCACGTCAAGGAGAACATTAGAAGCGGAATGCTAAATGTCTCTCGGTCGATCATCCAGATTTTGTTTCCTTGGCCTCGCTAGGGTGAAATCTGAGTTGATGTTATCTTCCTATGCATCTGCCTCGTCCATCGTTGTTCATCATGGTGGTATGTTGTGTTGCCAGGATCCTTGACACGGATGTTGGTAAAACCTTGATGAATATAGAAATGCTCAAGTTCTTGAGAGCACGCACAAGTGCTAGGTGTTATCATCGGCACTAACTGGGTTTGCTCTCAGTTTCCTCGGCAATGCTATGATCCTTTCAAACAGTGAATTCACTCTCTATGGTTGGGTCCTTCCCCAGTTACCAGAATCATTCCCAGCATTTGCATTTTGTTCCTAGCTTGCACCGCCAATGTGCCATTCTACCATGGGTCTCTTCCATTTCCGGTGATAAGCAAATTCATCCATTGCGTTGTCTTCAACAAGGTAATCCACATCATCCAAGTCTGAGTATGCCATTCTACTGACCCCCTCCAAACGATCGCTTGAGAATTGCCTTAGGCTGGTATAAAGGTTTTCAATGATCTCTGAATCAAAGGTAATTCTTTTTGCCACTTGAGGAAATAATCTACGAATCACCCTCCTCCAGGATGTTTCGTCGTGGTATCATAGCAACTCAACTCCTCGCTACGTTGACAATCGATTACCACCTTCTTAAGCGTGAAATTGTGGTCTACCTAGTGAACCTTCGTCATCTGCTTCACTCCATTCCTATGGATGTGTGCTCGTGTCTCAACCCGAGAGATGGTTCTAAGTCTCATTCCGTGAGTTAATCCTGAGTTGTTCGACCTTCGAGAAGACCGATCCTTCTAGAGTTTTCCTTTCCTCTTCTTGTCATGATTAGCTGAAGTTCTCAGAGCAAGACGACAAGACAAAGATGGTGTTTAAATCAACGTTCATTTGAAGTGCAACCTGGATCGTGAAGATTGTACTAGTTTGCGTTTTCCCTTCATCCTACCCTACGCTTGAATCTCGAGACGAGATTCTTGTTTAGTGGGGGTGAGTTGTCACATCCCTAGCTGCTGGTAGTGCTCTAGGCTAGCTCATGTGTGCATCATGTTTAAATTCTGAAAATTTGAACTGAGGGAATTTTGGAAGCCTCAAAAACTTAAATAAAAGAGGGGCAAAAACCCTAGAAATCTCATTCATTGCTCCAAAATGCTCTTCTTAAATGTTTGATAATTTTTGGTAAGGGTTCTGGTCCCAACCAAAATATTGAACATTTTTAAGGAATTATTTTTGGGACTTTGGATTTAATTCATTAGTTATTTGAATTTGAGTTATATTCATATAATTAGAATATAATTTCAAATACCCCTGATATATTTTATAAGCTTTTGGAAAAGTCCATCTAGCAATATAAAATATTCAGAGGAGTTTTTAGCATTGTTTGAATTATTTTTAAATTCAAAACAGTGGCAAAATAAATTAAATAAAAATAAACAAAACAGAACAAAATAGAAAACAATAAATAAAAGCAGAGAGAGAACTTACCTCAGCTTACCTGGCAGCCACCCACAGCCCAACACTATGCAGCCCACCTGCGCGGCCCAGCCCACCTCGCCCCCCTTCTCCTGTCTTCTTCCCGTGCCAGCGCACGAAGCAGCTCGGTGGCGAGCACCGCCGTCGCGCTTGGCCACCTCCTGCCTGGTTGCCTCCCTCCTCGATGCGCCTAGAGACGCCACGACACCCTGGCCTCTCTCTCACTCTCCCTGGAACCCCTCTCGCTCTCCCTCCGTCCCTATTCCCCCTCTGCTCTCTCTCCCTCCTGCGACCGAACGGAGCCGCCGCCACCGACGAGCTCCCTCGCGGACACCGGCCACCCCACGCAAACCCGACGCGCCCAGAAGCTCCGCCACGTTGTCTTCTTCATCTTCGATGAGCCACGCAAGCCGGGAGGGCCCGGAACATCGCCATCGCCGTCGTCTTCCACCTCGGGCTCCGACCACCGCCGTCGTTGATTCGCCGTCTCCACCGCCTCCCCGAGCACGTCGACCTTCTCTTCGAACTCACCGTGAGCCCCTGTCCATTTCCCCTCTCTCTCCGTGCCCGTCCGCACCCTCTAACCACCCTGGCTGTCGGAGACGACCGTTCCTCGCCGCCGGCGATGACGCAGACGGTGCTAGAGCCACCGTAGCTAACTCCCGAGCATGGCAACGTGCTCAGCACCCTTCCAGGAGCCGAGCGCGCCTACCCGTGCGACCTGCCGTGCCCCCTAGCGCCAACCCCGACCTCCCCGAGCTCCGGCGACCGCCAAGGTCGACGCCGGCGACAACTCCGGCCACCCCCGCACCCAACACCTGCACCACTCGACGCGCGAGTCCACCAGCGTCACGTAGATGCCCTCCGCCGGCCGTTTGGTCACCGGAGATGCAAACCCGAGGCTCGCCGCCGCGGTTGGCCTCGCCGGCGTCAAGTCACCGGTGGGGTTGACCCCGTTGACAGTTGACTTGCTGGGCCCAGTTTGACCCTGTGTCACTGACGTGTGGGCCTCTGGCCACTAACTAAATTAGGATTAGCACTAATCGGATTAGTTAAACTAATTACCCCCTGCTGACACTGACATGTGGGCCCTAGTGCCCTCCACCCGTCTCCGCCGCCGACCCGCGCCGGCTACCACCTCGTCGCCGGGCCACCTCAGCCACCGCTCCGGCGACCTCGCCGGCCGGTGCCGAGAGACGCCGCGCCGCCACCTCGCCTGTTGTCGGCGCCGCCAAGTCCGGCGCCGCGCCACCCGCCGCTGTCCGGCGACCCCCCTCGGCTTCCGCGCCACTCCGGCGACCCCCCCTCCGGCGTCTACAGCTCCGGCGAGCTCAGATCCGCCGCAACCTTGGTTTCCGTGCAAAACCCTAGATCTGTTTTCAGAGGGTATATTTTTTCCCAAGTCCCTGTTTTCCTAGATCCATATGCTCCTGTTCATGGCATCATAACTCCTCATCCGTAACTCCGTTTTGGGCATATAGCATATCAAAATGTTCATCTCAGAGTCTACATCATTTCATTCCATTGCATCATTTTCATTTGAGTTCATTTTGATGCCCGAAATGCTGTTGGAAGAGTGCTACTTGAGATAACTGTCAGATCTGCTGCTCCATTTAGATATTTGTAATTTTTGCCATGATTATTGTGTGCATGATATGCCCGGGTGCTCTACATATGTTTTGTTAAGGGTTTTGCCATCTTTCCAGAGGTGCAACCCATGTAGTTTTTTTATGGGTGTGGTGACTAGTACAAGCTTGCAAAGTGAGGCACTTGGTAATTCTATTTCAGGGACTTAGCATTTCCACTAAGTCCTTGACCTGTTTATGTCATGTTGCCATATGTTCATGTTGTTTCCTAGTGATCCGTGCCTCTTTTGAGGATGATCAGTAAGGGTGTTTTATTAATCATGTAGTTCTCTATCCATCCATGTCTTTGTTTGCAATTATCGAGCAACCTAGATTGAGTCAATCGAGCTCTACTTTTGCTACTTCGTGATTCCGGGTAGATTGTCTACTTGTTAGCAATTTTGCCGATGTTGTTGTAGTTGATCCGTGCATGCTATGCTATTGTTCTTGCCATTCCTAGCTTGCACTTTGTGTGTTCTTTATAGATGTATGCTTAGATTTTCATGACTTGCTCCGTAGTGAGTGCATCGAGCTCATAAACATGCCTACTTAAGATATGTTTCAGCATGTGCCAGTTTTCACTAAGTCTGAAAACTGATTATGCTTTTGCTATGTTCACATTCTTGCTAATATGTTTTCTGATCCCTTTTGGCTCAAGGTCACTAAGGGACTTTTGTTAAGCTTTTTGAGTAGCTCCATGCCATGTTTTACTTCGCCATGTTCAGGTCCTGTAGCATGTAGTTTTGTTGCTCCAAGGAGTGCTACCTGATCTGAGATTTCAGACAAGTGTTAATTTCACGAAGTTTGAAATCTGTTTACCATATGCATTTTTGCCATGCTTGTTTGAACCTGTTAATGGATGATTTGGCCGTAGCTCAGTGCTAGACTTTTGTTAAGCATCTTGAATGCATCCCTGCCATGTATTTTGTTGTCATATTTGAGTGTTGTAGCATGTTCATCTCATTGCATTTAGATGGCTACTTGCTGTAAATCGCAGACCGTGGTCATATTTGAATCGCTTGCCATTTCCAAACTGTAACCCCGATTCCGGCGTTCTTTATATCGTTTTCAAGCGATTTCATCTCATCTTTCCAGTGGCACACTTGGATTTCCAAGTTGAACAAGGTTCATGCATCCCTTGTCAAATCTTGCATATGCATCCCGCATTGCATCCCGAATAGCATACCATCTTTGCATCATATTGTTTGAGCTTTGCACGTGGTTGATTGTGTTCCGTTTGTTTGTTTGTATTGTTTGGGTAGAGCCGGGAGACGAGTTCGCTAACGAGGAGCCCATTGAGTTTGCTTTCGAGGATCCATTCAACTCTGACAACTTTGCAGGCAAGATGATCATACCCTCGAAATCACTATTATCTTTGCTATGCTAGATGCTCGCTCTTTTGCTATCCAATGCTATGATGCCTACCACTTGCTTTAAAGCCTCCCAAATTTCCATGTCAAACCTCTAACCCACCAAGTCCTAGCAAACTGTTGGTTGGCTATGTTACCGCTTTCCTCAGCCCCTCTTATAGCGTTGCTAGTTGCAGGTGAAGATTGGAGACCGTTCCTTGTTGGCACAATATTTACTTGTTGGGATATCATTATATTGCCATGTTATCTTAATGCATCTATATACTTCGTAAAGGGTGGAAGGCTCGGCTTCTTGCCTAGTGTTTTATTCCACTCTTGCCGCCCTAGTTTCCGTCATATCGGTGTTATGTTCCCGGATTTTGCGTTCCTTGCGCGGTTGGGTTATAATGGGAACCCCTTGATAGTTCGCCTTCATTAAAGCTTTTCCAGCAATGCCCAACCTTGGTTTTACCGTTTGCCACCTAGCCTCTTTTCCCTTGGGTTTCCGGAGCCCGAGGGTCATCTTATTTTAACCCCCCCCCCCCCGGGCCAGTGCTCCTCTGAGTGTTGGTCCACCTGTCAGCTGCCGGTGGCTACCAGGGGCAACTCTGGGCTGGCCTACCCGTACCTAAGACAATCTGAGTGTGCCCTGAGAAAGAGATATGTGAAGCTCCTATCGAGATTTGTCGGCACATTCGGGCGGTGTTGTTGGTCTTGTTTTAACATGTCGAAGTGTCTTGAAGAACCGAGGTACCGAGTCTGATCGGAACGTCTCAGGAGGAGGTCTATTCCTTCGTTGACCGTGAGAGCTTGTCATGGGCTAAGTTGGGACTCCCCTGCAGGGATTTGAACTTTCGAAAGTCGTGCCCGTGGTTATGGGTAGATGGGAATTTGTTAATGTCCGGTTGTAGATAACTTGAACCTTAACTTAATTAAAATGAATCAAAGTGTGAGTTACCGTGATAGTCTCTTCTCGGCGGAGTCCGGGAAGTGGACATGGTGTTGGAGTAATGCTTGCGCAGGTTGTTCTCTAGATTCTCGCTCGTGCTTTGCCTCCTCTTCTTGCTCTCTTTTGCGAACAGGTTAGCCACCACATATGCCAGTCGCTTGCCGCAGCTCCACATATTTTCACCTTACCTTACCTATTGAGCTTAAATAGTCTTGATCGCGAGGGTGCGAGATTGCTGAGTCCCTGTGGCTCACAGATTGCTATTACCCCAGATGCAGGGCCTGATGATTCCGCTCCAGGTGACGCGCTCGAGCTCAAGTGGGGTTCGACGAGGACTCTCAACGTTACTATGTTTCTTTTCCTGACGATCAGTAGTGGTGCCTAGTTGGGGTGATCGGGACCATGTCGCATGTTGGGTTGTCTTTTATTTTGGCGCCGTAGTCGGGCCATGATTGTTTGAATGTTGTAATGCTATTTATGTACTTGATTGATGTGGCGAGTGTAAGCCAACTATGTTATCTCCCCTTATTATTCATATTACATGGGATGTTGTGAAGATCGCCTAACTTGCGACATATGCCTTTAATGCGATTATGTCTCTAAGTCGTGCCTCGACACATGGGAGCTATAGTCGCATCGAGGATGTGACAAGTTGGTATCAGAGCCTTCCCCGACCTTAGGAGCCCCCACTGATTGATCGTTCTTAGCAGCCGAGTTGTGTCTAGAAAAATGTTTTGAGTCATTTAGGAATTATATATCGGAGAGTTTAGGAATTATTTTTACTTCCCAGTCTCCTCATCGCTATGGTAAGGCATCCTGACGTAGAGTTTTGACTCTTCTCTTCTCAAATTTCACTAAAAAAAATTTAGGATCACGCGGGTATCTTGGAATCGTTCCGATGGTTTTATGACGAGAACATTGTCTTGGTGCCTCCTGTCAGGGGTTTTGTTGAAGTGTCCCGGGGAGTTGAGCTCTGAGGTGTTGTCGTCATAATTTTATCGTTGCAGTTCTGGAATACCTGAGTTTAGTACGCGGACATCGAAAATCTCTTCTATGCAGTTCGTTGGTGAGATAACCTCGACGCCACCCAGTACCGGGGCGGGAGGTCGGGAGTATCGCCATAACTTGTATAACGGATGCTTTTCGAAGGTTGAGGTAGATGGTTTCCGAAGTTTTTCTTGGTTATGTGTTGAAGGGTGGATACAGCTGGATGTAGGATTTGCTAGATTTGGGTGAGATATTATGCTTCCCCTGTATCCCCAACACCTGATTGCATAACCGGAAAGGTTCGGGAGTTTCATAGGTGGGAATTCTCGTAGCTCTAGTTCTTCTTCCATGGATATTTGGTTTGAGATTGGGATTTCTTACCGAGTATTCGTTCTTGATCCGTACCTTGTTGATTTATTTCTCTACTAATTCTACGTGGCTTCTCAATTTATGGATATGTGACCATTTCAAGAGGAATGCATTCGTTCATTTTGTTCGGATGTGAAGACTTTATGTTGCAATTTTCATTCCGTTGGATTCAACTTCAATATTTGTCTGCCTATGTGTTAACGGTGGTCAACCTCTTCAGGATGGCTCCCGCTAAGAGCACCAATCAGAATTAGAATCAAGATCCGCCACCACCTCCACCTCCTCCGGAGGCATGGCAAACTGTGATGGCCGCAACCAATGCAAACACAAAGTTGATCATGCAAATTCTTCAAGAGCGCAATCAAGCGAATCAAGGCAACAATCAGAATCACTTTGCTACACTCAACCAGTTCCTTGCTAATGGGCCAAAGACTTTCAGCAATTGTGTTGAGGCAACCGATGATAACGATTGGCTCGTGGATCTGTGCAAGCATTTCGAGTGCAGTAACATCAGGCCCGAGGACTTTGTCAAGCTCGCTTCCTTCCAACTCAAAGATCAAGCTGCAGAATGGTTTCAGCAGTACAAGGATTCTAGAGGTGGACGTGTGATTACCTGGGATGAATTCCGCCAAGATTTCTGAGCTCACCATATTCCCCAGAGTGTGGTTGAAAGCAAGCATGAGGAATTCCGCAACCTGAAGCAAGGTTCTTTGTCTGTCTATGACTACAACAAGTTGTTCCAGAAGCTCGCCCGCTTTGCCAAGCAGGACGTTCCTGATGAGAAGAGCATGATATACCAGTTCAGGGGTGGTCTCAGAGAAGAAATCCAGCTAGCTCTTGTTCTCTTTGAGCCCTTGAGGTACGATGAGTTCTACAACATGGCACTGAAGCAAGAGGCCGCTCAACTGAGGTGTGATGCTTCCAAGAAGCGAGTCAGAGATTCTACTCCTTCTTCCTCTACTCAAGTGGCCAAGCAGCAGAAGTTTTGGCTTCCTCCTCCTCCGTTCCGTCAGCCGTATCAGAAGAGCAAAGGTGGCAGTGGTTCTTCCCACCCACCCAACCCTGGCTTCAGAATAAGACTTCGTCTCAAGCTCCAAGATCGAGTGCTTCGCACCATCGTCCGCTTTCAGAGGTCACGTGCAACAAGTGCCAACAGAAGGGTCACTATGCCAACAAGTGCTTCAACCAGAGGCGTCTTCCTCCTCCTCCTCCTGTTAGATCGGCAAGTACAGCTGTGGTCCAGCATAACCCCAAGCACGCCAAGGTCAACTTGATGAACGCAGCTCAGGCAGAGGACTTGTCAGATGTCATCATGGGTAACCTTCCTGTTAATGATATTCCTGCAAAAGTTCTTTTTGACACGGGTGCATCACATTGTTTCATCTCGAGACCATTTTCATCTAAGCATGGGTTGGCTTTACAAATTTTGCCTAGTCCATTAGCAGTTGTCTCTCCCGGTAGGCGCATGCATGCTAACTCCATTGCTCCGGATGTTACTATCACCTTGGGTGACTACAAGTTTCTGGCTTCTCCAACGGTTCTTGGTGACTTGGATATTGATCTTATTCTCGGGATGGATTGGCTGTCTAAGCACAGGGCACATCTTGATTGTGCAGCCAGGCAGATTCAATTGACTCATTCGTCTGAGGATGTAATTGTCTTTGCCGCTCGGGATAATACTATCCATCTGTTTTCTCTCAATGAGAAGGGTGAACTGGATGCTATCTCGCAAATTCCAGTCGTTTGCGAATATCAAGACGTCTTTCTAGAAGAGCTTCCAGGAATGCCTCCGCACCGGCCAGTTGAATTTGTTATTGATCTTGAGCCTGGTACGGAACCTGTGTGCAAGTGTCCTTACAAGCTCGGACCTGAAGAGTTGAAGGAGCTGAAGAAGGAACTCGATATTCAAGAAAGAATGGGTCTCATCCGGCCTAGTTCTTCTCCGTGGGGTTGTGGTGTTCTTTTTGTGAAGAAGAAGGATGGAACGGACCGACTGTGTGTTGATTACCGTCCATTGAACAAGAAGACCATCAAGAACAAATACCCACTTCCCAACATCAACGAGCTGTTCGAACAACTCAAAGGTGCCCAAGTATTCTCCATGCTTGATTTCCGTATGGGTTATCATCAGATTCGAATCCGTGAGCAAGATATTCCCAAGACGGCTTTCAGGACAAGCTATGGTTCATATGAATACACTGTCATGTATTTTGGCCTCGTCAACGCTCCTCCGACGTTCTCGCACATGATGAACTTCATCTTCAACGCCTACACCAATGACTTCATTTTTGTCTATCTTGACGACATTCTGGTTTTCTCGAAGAACAAGGAAGATCATGCCAAGCACTTGCGTTTGGTGCTCGATAAGCTCAGGGAACACCAGTTCTATGCCAAGTTCTCCAAGTGCGAATTTTGGCTCGATGAGGTTCTTTAGCTTGGTCATATCATCTCTACCAAGGGCATTGTGGTGAATCCTGAGAAGGTGTCTGCAATTGTGAATAGGGAACCTCCTCAGAACGTGAAACAATTCCGTAGCTTCCTCGGTCTCGTAAGCTACTGTCGAAGATTCGTTGAAAACTTTTCTAAGATCGCGAAGCCTCTCTCAAATCTTCTCCAGAAGCACGTCAAGTACATTTGGTCTCTGGAGTGTGACATTGCTTTCAACACTTTGAAAGAGAAATTGATCACTGCTCCAGTTCTGACTCCGCCTGATGAATGCAAGCCATACAAGGTCTTTTGTGATGCCTCTCTCCAAGGTCTTGGCGCAGTGTTGATGCAAGAGAAGAAAGTTGTGGCTTATATCTCTCGCTAGTTGAAGCCCAATGATAAGAACTACCCCACTCATGATCTCGAGTTGGCGGCAGTTGTGCATGCTCTTTTGACTTGGAGACATCTCTTATTGGGAAGAAAAGTGGACATTTTCACTGATCACAAGAGTCTCAAGTACATCTTCACTCAGCCTAATATCAACCTCAGGCAAACTCGATGGGTCAAAATGATTCAAGAGTATAATCCGAGTATCGAGTATACTCCAGGCAAGCCAATGTGATTGCTCACGCATTGAGCAGGAAGGCTTACTGCAATAGTCTGATTCTCAAGCCCTATCAACCCAAGCTTTGTGAAGCTTTCCGCAAATTTAATCTGCAAGTTGTTCCTCAAGGTTTCCTCGCCAACCTTCAAGTCTCTCCTACCTTGGAAGACCAGATTCGCCAAGCCCAGCTTCTTGATGCTATGGTGAAAAAGGTGAAGATTGGGATTGCCAAGAGTCAACCCAAGTACAAGTGCTACCGCCTTGATGACAAGGATACTCTCTTCTTCGAGGATCATATTGTCGTGCCCAAAGGTGAACTTCGTAAAGTGATCATGAACGAGGCTCACAATTCTCTCCTCTCATCCACCCTGGGAGCACGAAGATGTATCAGGACCTCAAGCAGGCTTATTGGTGGACTCGAATGAAGCGCGAGATTGCTCAGTTCGTGAATGAATGTGATGTCTGCAGAAGAGTGAAGGCAGAACATAAAAGGCCAGCGGGTCTCCTCCAACCTCTTGCCATTCCAGAATGGAAGTTTGACCACATTGAGATGGACTTCGTGACTGGGTTTCCAAAGTCCAAGTGTGGCAATGATGCTATATTCGTTGTCATCGACAAACTCACTAAAGTGGCTCACTTTCTGCCTATCAAAGAGTCGATCACTGCAGCTCAATTGGCGGAACTCCATACCTCACGTATTGTCTCTCTGCACGGTATTCCTCAAGTGATCTCTTCAGACCGTGGCAGCATCTTTACCTCCAAGTTTTGGGATTCTTTTCAGAAGGCCATGGGCACTAACATCCGCTTCAGCACAGCTTTCCATCCTCAAACTAGCGGTCAAGTTGAGCGTGTCAACCAGATTCTGGAAGATATGCTCAGGGCTTGTGTGATCTCCTTCGGCATGAAGTGGGAGGATTGTCTTCCTTATGCTGAATTCTCCTACAACAACAGTTTTCAAGCAAGTTCAGGCAAGGCCCCATTTGAAATTCTATATGGTAGGAAGTGTCGTACCCCTCTCAACTGGTCTGAAACCGGTGAACGTCGGCTTTTGGGAAATGACTTAATCACAGAGGCAGAGGAAATGTGCAAAGTCATTCGTGATAACCTCAAAGCAGCCCAATCCCGCCAGAAAAGCTACTATGATAGTAAGCATCGTGATTTGGCTTTCGAGATCGGAGATCATGTTTACCTCCGCGTCTCTCCTATGAAAGGTACTCGCTGCTTCGGTATCAAAGGGAAGCTTGCCCCCAGATACGTGGGACCTTTCAAGATTGTCAGAAAGATAGGCGACCTTGCCTATCAACTCGAGCTTCCTTCAAACTTTGCAAATGTTCATGATGTGTTCCATGTCTCTCAGCTCCGAAAGTACTTCAAGACTCCCGACCGCACCGTCAACTTCGAGGACATTGAGCTCCAAGAAGATCTCTCTTATCGTGATCACCCAATTGCTATTCTTGAAGAGACTGAACGCAAGACTTGCAACAAGTCAATCAAATTTCTCAAAGTCAAGTGGTCACACCATTCTAACCGTGAAGCTACCTGGGAACGCGAGGATCACCTCCGCTCTGAGTACCCAGCGTTCTTTCAGTCCTAGATCTCGGGACGAGATCCTTTCATAGTGGTGGAGTGTTGTAACACCCCAGATATGACTTACCCAATTTGTAATGCAACTCTTGCCGTTTCCGGCCTTAAGTTATTTTATTTTCTCGGGTTCGGGTCTTTGTCTCCGAGTGTTGTTATCGTTGTCATGCATCTCATATCATGTCATCATGTGCATTGCATTTGCATACGTGTTCATCTCATGCATTCGAGCATTTTCCCCGTTGTCTGTTTTGCATTTCGGGGCTTCGTTCTCCTCCGGTGGTCATTTCTACCTTTCTTTCATGTGTGGGGATTAAACATTTCCGGATTGGACCAATACTTGCCAAGCGGCCTTGGTTTACTACCGGTAGACCGCCTGTCAAGTTTCGTACCATTTGGACTTCGTTTGATACTCCAACGGTTAACCGAGGGACCGAAAAGGCCTCGTGTGTGTTGCAGCCCAACACCCTTCCAATTTGGCCCAAAACCCACCTAAACCTTCTCCATCATCTAGAGCGTTCGATCACGATCGCGTGGCCGAAAACCGCACCTCATTTGGACTCTCCTAGCTCCTTCTATGGCTATAAATAGAACCCCCCCCCCGAAATCCGGATCTCCTTCTCCCCCGAAACCCTAATATCGCCCCGCCGCCGACGGA
>NC_041384.1:383005286-383092020 GCF_002162155.2 Triticum dicoccoides
GCCGCCACCTCGCCTCTTGCCGGCGCCGCCAAGTCCGACGCCGCGCCACCCGCCGCCGTCCGGCGAGCCCCCTCGGCTTCCGCGCCACTCCGGCGACCCCCCCTCCGGCGTCTACAGCTCCGGCGAGCTCAGATCCGCCGCAACCTTGGTTTCTGTGCAAAACCCTAGATCTGTTTTCAGAGGGTATATTTTTTCCCAAGTCCCTGTTTTCCCAGATCCATATGCTCCTGTTCATGGCATCGTAACTCCTCATCCGTAACTCCATTTTGGGCATATAGCATATCAAAATGTTCGCCTCAGAGTCTACATCTTTTCATTCCATTGCATCATTTTCATTTGAGTTCATCTTGATGCCCGAAATGCTGTTGGAAGAGTGTTACTTGAGATAATTGTCAGATCTGCTGCTCCATTTAGATATTTGTCATTTTTGCCATGATTATTGTGTGCATGATATGCCCGGGTGCTCTACATATGTTTTGTTAAGGGTTTGCCATATTTCCAAAGGTGCAACCCATGTATATTTGTGATGGGTGTGGTGACTAGTACAAGCTTGCAAAGTGAGGCACTTGGTAATTCTGTTTTCAGGGACTTAGCATTTCCACTAAGTCCTTGACCTGTTTATCTCATGTTGCCATATGTTCATGTTGTTTCCTAGTGATTCGTGCCTCTTTTGAGGATGATCAGTAAGGGTGTTTTATTAATTTGTAGTGCTCTATCCATCCATGTCTTTGTTTGCAATTATGGAGGAACCTAGCTTGAGTCAATCGAGCTCTACTTTTGCTACTTCGTGATTCCGGGCAGATTGTCTACTTGTTAGCAATTTTGCTGATGATGTTGTAGTTGATCCGTGCATGCTATGCTATTGTTCTTGCCATGCCTAGCTTGCACTTTGTGTGTTCTTGATAGATGTATGCTTAGCTTTTCATGACTTGCTCCGTAGTGAGTGCATCAAGCTCGTAAACATGCCTACTTGAGATATGTTTCAGCATGTGTCAGTTTTCACTAAGTCTGAAAACTGATTATGCTTTTGCTATGTTCACATGCTTGCTAATATGTTTTCTGATCCCTTTTGGCTCAAGGTCACTAAGGGACTTTTGTTAAGCTTTTTGAGTAACTCCATGCCATGTTTTACTTTCCCATGTTAAGGTCCTGTAGCATGTAGTTTTGTTGCTCCAAAGAGTGCTACCTGATCTGAGATTTCAGACAAGTGTTAATTTCACTAAGTCTGAAATCTGTTTACCATATGCATTTTTCCCATGCTTGTTTGAACCTGTTAATGGATGATTTTGCCGTAGCTCAGTGCTAGACTTTTGTTAAGCATATTGAATGCATCCCTGCCATGTATTTTTTTTGTCATGTTTGAGTGATGTAGCATGTTCATCTCATTGCATTTAGATGGCTACTTGCTGTAAATCGCAGACCGTGGTCATATTTGAATCGCTTGCCATTTCCAAACCGTAACCCCGATTCCGGCCTTCTTTATATCGTTTTCAAGCGATTTCATCTCATATTTCCAATGGAACACTTGGATTTCCAAGTTGAGTCCAGGTTCATCCATCCCTTGTCAAATCTTGCATATGCATCCCGCATTGCATCCTGCATAGCATACCATCTTTGCATCATATTGTTTGAGCTTTGCACGTGGTTGATTGTGTTCCGTTTGTTTGTTTGTCTTGTTTGGGTAGAGCCGGGAGACGAGTTCGCTAATGAGGAGCCCGTTGAGTTTGCTTTTAAGGATCCAGTCAACTCTGACAACTTTGCAGGCAAGATGATCATACCCTCGAAATCACTATTATCTTTGCTATGCTAGATGCTCGCTCTTTTGCTATGCCAATGCTACGATGCCTACCACTTGCTTTCAAGCCTCCCAAATTGCCATGTCAAACCTCTAACCCACCATGTCCTAGCAAACCGTTGATTGGCTATGTTACTGCTTTGCTCAGCCCCTCTTATAGCGTTGCTAGTTGCAGGTGAAGATTGGAGACCGTTCCTTGTTGGAACAATATTTACTTGTTGGGATATAATTATATTGCCATGTTATCTTAATGCATCTATATACTTGGTAAAGGGTGGAAGGCTCGGCCTCTCGCCTAGTGTTTTGTTCCACTCTTGCCGCCCTAGTTTCCGTCATATCGGTGTTATGTTCCCGGATTTTCCTTACGCGGTTGGGTTATAATGGGAACCCCTTGATAGTTCGCCTTGATTAAAGCTTTTCCAGCAATGCCCAACCTTGGTTTTACCATTTGCCAACTAGCCTCTTTTCCCTTGGGTTTCCGGAGCCCGAGGGTCATCTTATTTTAAACTCCCCCCCCCCCCCGGGCCAGTGCTCCTCTGAGTGTTGGTCCGAACCAGGCAGCCTGCGGGGCCACCTCGGGGAAACACGAGGATTGGTTTTACTCGTAGCTTGACCCATCTGAGTGTGCCCTGAGAACAAGATATGTGCAGCTCCTATCAGGATTTGACGGCACATTCGGGCGGTGTTGCTGGATTTGTTTTAACATGTCGAAGTGTCTTGAAGAACTGAGATACCGAGTCTGATCGGAACGTCTCGGGATGAGGTCTATTCCTTCGTTGACTGTGAGAGCTTGTCATGGGCTAAGTTGGGACTCCCCTGCAGGGATTTGAACTTTCGAAAGCCGTGCCCACGGTTATGGGCAGATGGGAATTTGTTAATGTTCGGTTGTAGATAACTTGAACCTTAACTTAATTAAAATGAATCAGCAGTGTGAGTTACCGTGATGGTCTCTTCTCGGCGGAGTCCGGGAAGTGGACACGGTGTTGGAGTAATGCTTGCGCAGGTTGTTCTCTAGATTCTCGCTCGCGCTTTGCCTCCTCTTCTCGCTCTCTTTTGCGAACAGGTTAGCCACCACATATGCCAGTCGCTTGCCGCAGCTCCACATATTTTCACCTTACCTTACCTATTGAGCTTAAATAGTCTTGATCGCGAGGGTGCGAGATTGCTGAGTCCCTGTGGCTCACAGATTACTATTACCCCAGATGCAGGGCCTGATGATTCCGCTCCAGGTGACGCGCTCGAGCTCAAGTGGGGTTCGACGAGGACTCTCAACGTTACTATGTTTCTTTTCCTGACGATCAGTAGTGGTGCCTAGTTGGGGTGATCGGGACCATGTCGCATGTTGGGTTGTCTTTTATTTTGGCGCCGTAGTCGGGCCATGAGTGTTTGAATGTTGTAATGCTATTTATGTACTTGATTGACGTGGCGAGTGTAAGCCAACTATGTTATCTCCCCTTATTATTCATATTACATGGGATGTAGTGAAGATCACCTAACTTGCGACATATGCCTTCAATGCGATTATGTCTCTAAGTCGTGCCTCGACACGTGGGAGCTATAGTCGCATCGAGGGTGTGACACGAGCCCAGCAAGGGGCGAGGCCACCCCGAAAAGCAGACGACCAAGGTGCCCCAGCAGGGCATGCCGGGGCTCACGGAGGCAAAACTACCTCACCAACCGCTCCAGCACAACCCACGTCGCCAATCAGTGAGGTGTCAAGCCGCCAAGTGATTAAGTGGTACCATTCGCCACATGGCAGCCATTTCCTACAGGAGAAACCCACAGATGACACCCGTCCTGCAACGTGTCGAGCGAGCAGGCATGGAGCTGGCAAGATAGCCCGGCAAGCCTTTCCAGGAAACCAACGATGTGACGTTAAGCGGTGCATTTAATGCGCCCTGTCAGCCCGCGGAGTTAGGTATGATAGCACTGTTTGCTATCTTATCAATGCATAATGACTACTTTGCCACTGTGGTTACCCCTTGATCTATAAAAGGAGGCCCATGGAAACCGTAGAAAGGGTTAGAATATTGGATAACTCACACCCCCCATACGCGCGTAGCCACTGCTGCTTGAGGCAACCCCTACCAGGCAAGTGTACTGCGCACCAATACCATCTTTTCAACCATCAATCCATCAAAGCAGGAGTAGGGTTTTACACCTCACGGTGGCCCGAACATGGGTAAATTGCATGTGTGATCTCTATCGCACTGCCCCACGCTGGTCTGCTCTTTGTGCAACACGTCGCCCCCTGCCTAACCAGCAAGGGACCTCCCGACCCCATAGGTGGCCATGGTTTCCCGCGACATCATCGCACATCCTAGTACACCGCTGGAGGCATTCATATGGAGTCATATCTTTTTTCTAGTATCGAGTTGTAATTCTTTGAGTTGTAAGAAAATAAAAGTGTGATGATCATCATTATTGGAGCAATGTCCCATGTGAGGAAAGGATGATGGAGGCTATGATTCTCCCACAAATCGAGATGAGGCTCCGGACTTAAAATAAAAAAGAGGCCAAAGAGTCAATAAAAATAAAATAAAGAGACCAAAGAGCCCAAAACAAAAAACAAAGGAAATGAGAAAACATGAGAGAAAAAGAGAGAAGGGACAATGTTACTATCCTTTTCCGCACTTGTGATTCAAAAATAGCACCACGTTCTTCATGCTAGAGAGTCTCCTATTATGTCACTTTCATATACTAGTGGCAATTTTTCATTATAGAACTTGGCTTGCATATTCCAATGATGAGCTTCCTCAAATTTCCCTAGGTCTTCGTGAGCAAGCAAGTTGGATGCACACCCACTTAGTTTTCTTTTGAGCTTTCATACACTTATAGATCTAGTGCATCCGTTGCATGGCAATCCCTACTCACTTGCATAGATATCAATTTATGGGCATCTCCGTAGTCCATTAATTTTCCTAGTTGATGTGGTACTTTCTCCCTTTTGTCTTCTCCTCGCAACCTCCACCATATTCTATTCCACCTATAGTGTTATATCCATGGCTCACGCTCATGTATTGCATGAAAGTTGAAAAAGCTTGAGAACATTAAAAGTATGAAACAATTGCTTGGCTTGTCATCGGGGTTGTGCATGATAAATACTTTGTGTGATGAAGATAGAGCATGACAAGACATTATGATTTTGTAGGGATAACTTTCTTTAGCCATGATATTTTGAGAAGACATGATTGCTTTATTAGTACGCTTGAAGTATTATTATTTTTATGTCAATATTAAACTTTTATTTTGAATCTTATGGATCTGAAAATTCATGCCACAATAAGAAGAATTGCATTGATAAATATGTTAGGTAGCATTACACATCAAAAATTATGTTTTAATCATTTACCTACTCGAGGGCGAGCATGACTTAAGCTTGGGGACGCTTGATACGTCTCCAATATATCTATAATTTTTTATCGTTCCATGCTATTATATTATATGTTTTGGATGTTTTATATGCATTAATATGTTATTTTATATTATTTTTCGGACTAACCTATTAATCTAGTGCCTAGTGCCAGTTGCTGTTTTTCCTTGTTTTTTTCTTCTATAGAAAATCAATAGAAAACGGAACGAAACATTTTGACGATTTTTCTTGGATAACAAGACACCTAGGAAGCTTCGGGAGGAGGCCAAAAGACCCAAGAGGAGGCCACAAGCCCTAGGGGCACGCCCCAGGGGGGCGCTCCACTAGGCTTGTGGGCCCCTCATGGCTCTCCTATCCCTAACTCCAATACTACAAATTCCCAAATATTCTCCTTACGTCAGATGGCACACCAAAAATACTTTTTCGCCGCCCCAAGCTTCTGTTATCGTGAGATACCATGTTGGGGCCTTTTCCGGCATTCAACCGGAGGGGGATTCGATCACGGAGGGCCTCAACACAAACCATGTTTCCCTTCCGATGATGTTTCAGTAGTTTACCACGGACCTAAGGGTCCATAGCTAGTAGCTAGATGGCTTCTTGTCTCTCTTTGATCTTATACAATGTTCTCCTCGATGTTCTTGGAGTTCTATTCAATGTAATCTTCTTTTACGATGCGTTTGTTGAGATCTAATGAATTGTTGATTTATGATCAGATTATCTATGAATATTATTTGAGTCTTTTCAGAAGTCTTTTATGGATGATTAAGATAGCTTTGTATTTCTCTCTGATCTATCAATTTGGCTTGGCCAACTAGATTGGTCTTTCTTGCAATGGGAGAGGAGCTTTGTGATGGGTTCAATCTTGCGGTGTCCTCACCCAGTGATAGTAGGGCTAGTGAGGCATGTATTGTATTGTTGCCATTAAGGATAAAAAGAAGGGGTTTATATCATATTGCTTGAGTTTATGCCTCTACATCATGTCATCTTGCTTAAGGTGTTACTCTATTGTTATGAACATAATACTCTAGATGTAGGCAGGAGTCGGTCGATGTGTGGAGTAATAGTAGTAGATGCAAGTAGGAGTTGGTCTACTTGTCACAGACGTGATGCCTATATTCATGATCATTGCCTTAGATATCGTCATAACTTTGCACTTTTCTATCAATTGCTCTATAGTAATTTGTTTACCCACTGTATGCTTTCTTCAAGAGAGAAGCCTCTAGTGAAACCTATGGCCCTCGGGTATATTTTCCATCATATATTTTCAGATCTATAAAACCAAAAACCCAAAAATACCTTGCTGCAATTTAATTATATTTACTTTATTTTGCCTTTTACTTATCTTTTCTATCTAAATCTCTATTTGTAATGCCCACGATGCGGCTATAGTTCCCACGTGTCGAGGCACGACTTAGAGACATAACCGCATAGTGGTTTTGTCGCAAGAAGGGTCATCTTCACAAACATCCCATGGAATGAATGAGACAGGGATAAATAGAGTAGGCTTACACTCGCCACATCACAGAATACATAAATAATTCATATAACATCATAGTACAATCATAGCCCGACTACGGATAACCAAATGAAATGGAAGATAAACCCCAAATGCTAGATCCCCAATCGTCCCAACTGGGCTCCACTACTGATCATCAGGAAACGACACATAGTAATGACCAAGGTCCTCGTCGAACTCCCACTTGAGTTCGGTAGCATCATCTGCACTGGTATCATCGGCACCTGCAACTGTTTTGGAAGTATCCGTGAGTCACAAGGACTCAACAATCTCACACCCGCGAGATCAAGACTATTTAAGCATATGGGAAGGATATGGTAATGAGGTGGAGCTGCAGCAAGCGCTAAGCAAATATGGTGGCTAACATACGCAAATAAGTGTAAGATGAGAAGCTACGCATCGGTCATGAAGCTACAAGTGATCAAGAAGTGATCCTGAAACTACTTATGTTCAAACATAACCCAAAAACCGTGTTCACTGCCCGGACTCCGCCGAAAAGAGACCATCACGGCTACACACGCGGTTGATTCATTTTAATTTCTCTACAACCAGATATTAACAAATTCCCATCTGCCACATAACCGCGGGCACGGCTCTCGAAATTTTATACCCTCCAGGGGTGTCCAAACTTAGCCCATCACAAGCTCTCACAATCAACGAAGGATATTCCTTCTCTCAGAAAGACCCGATCAGTCTTGGAATCTCGGTTACAAGACATTTTGACAATGGTAAAACAAGACCACCAAGACCGCCTGATGTGCTGACAAATCCCGATAGGAGTCGCACATATCTCGTTCTCAGGGCACACCGGATGAGACAAGCTACGAGTAAAACCAGCCCTCAAGTTTCCCCGAGGTGGCCCCGTAGGCTACCTGTTTCGGACCAACACTCAGAGGAGCACTGGCCTGGGGGGTTAAAATAAAGATGACCCTCAGGTCTGCAGAACCCAAGGGAAAGTTATAGGTTGTTAGGCAAATGTTAAACCAAGGTTGGGCCTTGTTGGAGGAGTTTTATTCAAGGTGAACTGTCAAGGGTGTCCAATAACCCCAACCGCATAAGGAATGCAAAATCAAGGAACATAACACCGGTATGACGGAAACTAAGGCGATAAGAGTGGAACAAAACACCAGGAATAAGGCCGATCCTTCCACCCTTTACCAAGTATATAGATGCAATATTAAATAAGAGATGATAATGTGATATCCCAACATATCCATGTTCCAACATGGAGCAAAACTTCAACTTCACCTGCAACTAACAACACTATAAGAGGGGCTGAGCAAAAGCGGTAACTTTGCCAAACAATGGTTTGCTAGGATGGTGTGTTAGAGGCTTGACATGGCAATATGGGAGATATGATATAACAAGTGGTAGGTAGCACGACATTGCGATAGAACGCACAACTAGCAAGCAAAGATAGAAGTGATATCGAGGGTATGGTCATCTTGCCTACAAAGTTCTCTGAGTTGTCAAAAGCTTGATCCTCGTTAGCATACTCAACAGGTTCCTCATTCATGTACTCGTCTCCCGGCTCTACCCAAATCAAGAACACAAGCAATGGAACAACAATCAATCACGATGCAACGCACAGGCAACATGATGCAAGACATGACATGAAATGCAAGATATGATGTGCAATGCATATGGGTACTCCATAAGGGAAAGGATGATCAAGGAATCAACTTGTCAAAACAAGTATGCTGCTGGAAAGATGAGGTGACTTCGGTCGAAATCGATATAAGGATCACCGGAAATGGGTGCACGATTTGCAAATGACAAGTAACAGAAGAATGATGCAAATCTGCGATTAACAGCATCATAGCACTTAGAATGCAACAAGAAGTTATGCTACAACACTCTAACATAGCAACAAAGCCTATGACCATAAAGCACACATGAAGCTCTACAAATCATGAACACTAAGTGAGGGATTCCTGGATTAGGGTGTCCTCGGATAGCCGGACTATATACTTTGGTCGGACTGTTGGATATGAAGATACAAGATTGAAGGCTTCGTCCCGTGTTCGGGTGGGACTCTCCTTTGCGTGGAAGGAAAGCTTGGAGATTGGGATATGTAGATCTCCTTCTCTGTAACCGACTCTATGTAACCCTAGCCCCCTCCGGTGTCTATATAAACCGGAGGGTTTAGTCTATAGGACAACAACAATCATAATCATAGGCTAGCTTCTAGGGTTTAGCCTCTACGATCTCGTGGTAGATCAACTCTTGTAATACTCATATCATCAAGATCAATCAAGCTGGAAGTAGGGTATTACCTCCATCGAGAGGGCCGAAACCTGGGTAAACATTGTGTCCCTTGCCTCCTGTTACCATCAGCCTTAGACGCACAGTTCGGGACCCCCTACCCGAGATCCGCCGGTTTTGACACCGACATTGGTGCTTTCATTGAGAGTTCCACTGTGCCGTCACAATAAAGGCTTGATGGCTCCTTCGATCATCGGCAACGACACGATCCAGGGTGAGGTTTTTCTCCCCAGACAGATCTTCGTATTCAGAGGCTTCGTACTGCGGGCCAACTCGCTTGGCCATCTGGAGAAGATCGAGAGCTACGCCCCTGTCCATCAGGTCAGGTTTGGAAGCTTGAACTATACTGCCGACATCCGCGGAGACTTGATCTTCGACGGATTCGAGCCCATGTCAGGTGCGCCGCACAGTCACGACGAGCATGACTTAGCCGTGCTGTCAGAAGGTGTTTGGGAGATCACACCTGCGGCTACTCCGGCCCTCAATCTGGAGCAGATCGTGCCATCCGACGACGGGTGGATGGACCCCGCCACGGAGGCCGCACACTCAGCAGCGATAGAGCCAAATACTGACTTCACCTCCTATGAGACCTGTTTCATTGGACGCTTGGATTCATCCTCGGCCACAGGCTCCGATCCGCTTGCATCCGTGCCTATCGAGTCTGATTGGGCACCGATCATGGAGTTTACCTCCGTTGATATGTTTCAGCACTCGCCCTTGGGCGACGTTCTAAATTCATTGAGGTCTCTCTCTTTGTCAGGAGACCCTTGGCCGAACTATGTCCGGCTTGAGTGGGAAGCGGATGACGAAATTCATTCCCCACCCACCACCCACTTAATAGCCACTGTCGATGACTTAACCGACATGCTTGATTTTGGCTCCGAGGACATCGACAGTATGGATGACGATGCAGGAGAAGAACAGGAACCACCGCCCCACAGGGCGTTGGACAGCCACCTTATCATATGATATATATATATATATATATATATATATATATATATATATGGTGGACACCCCCAAAGAAAGCGATGGCAATAAGGCAACGAAGGATAATCCCATCGAGAAGCAATCTAAGCACCGACATCATCGGCACCGCTCTAAGCCCCGCCATAGCAAAAGTAGCGATACCGGCACAAGAGACAATAACGCTGCAGATAGTGCCAAAGACGAAGACAATCTCCTCCAGCCAGGCTTCGAGTGGGAGGATGGGCAAGCCAACCCTAAGGAACAGGCGACAGACGGAGAATCAGAGGATGACAACTACATGCCCCTCTCCGAAGACGAGGTGAGCCTCGGCGACGAAGAATTCATCGTGCCTGAGGATCCCCTCGAGGAGGAGCGCTTCAAGCGCCGGCTTATAGCCACAACAAAAAGGCTGAAGAAAAAGCAGCAACAACTTCAAGATGAACAAGATCTGCTAGCAGATAGAAGGACCGAGGTCCTGGCAGACGAGGAATACGAACTCGAGCACCCAACCAAAAGGTACCTGTCGTGGAATTGTCACGGCAGATGTCCTAGTGGAAGGACTTAGTCGTAGGGCCATCGCAACTAGGAAGCTTAAAGGGGTTAATCAGGACAAAGGACACGAGAGGTTTTATACTAGTTCGGCCCCTTACGATGAAGGTAAAAGCCTACGTCTAGTTGTGTTTGGTATTGTTGGGGTTTCGATCACCAAGAGGCTAACTCGTCGGCTTGGTTATCGATCTCTTGTTTCTTGCCCTAAGCCACCACCGGGTCGTCCCCTTATATACATAGGTTGACACCTGGTGGCCTAAAGAGTCCCGGCCGGCTCATAAATCGTGTCCGGCTCGGTGACTTCTTTTACATGCCTTTCTTTACAAGTCTTTCCTTACATACAACGGTTTAAAATACTGGGCCTTAAGCCACCTCTAGGCCTTTTAGGCCTTCTATAAGATTTGATAAACTATCATCTTAATGTTTACTGGGCTTCCTTTGTAACCCCCCATTGGGGCTGACCCGGCCCCTCCTGGGCAGGTCATAACTGAGAGCTATATCCCCGACATTAGCCCAGGTTGACTTTGAACTTTGTTCTTTGTCAATCTTCAACACTTAGACAAAATCCATCTTCTTATCCTCGCAGAAGTTTTTGTAACCCGCCATGACGTCATCTCTTGAAAATGCAAAAATCTTTTATGACGTCATCTCCCAACGGATCTTCATCTTTAATGCCTTCCGAGGATCGAGGCGTCCATCTAGTTAGATAACCATTATTCGGCTCTTCCTTGATTTTCGCACTCGTCCGATCACCTTTTCCCTTATAAATAGGCACGCCCCGGCCTTCCTCATTCTTCTCTCTCTCTCCGTCTTCTTCCTTTAGCAACCCTCCTCCTACTCGAGCTTCACCGCCGTCGCGCTTCACCTCCGTCTCCGTCGACCTCGGCCGCTGCATCAACCCGAATCGGTCCAGAGAACGGCGGCGACCTTCGCAGAAGATCCGTGGTTGTAAGTTCTCACCTTCCTGCTCCTCAGATCCGCATTAGGGTTTCTGCGTGTTCTTCACAGTTCATCACGGTTTCCTTGTAGTTCTTCTACTACGACTTCTTCTTGATCCAAAGAGAACATGTGTTCATGCGGTAGTTGTTTTGTGCCCATTCTCGATACCAACAAAATCCCTTTCTCTGGTTCAAAGGCCTCATTAGACCCCATGAACTCGTCTGACCTAGATTTTTAGTTCTAGGATATTTTCCATTTTGAACGACCCTTTGATCCAGAATAATATCAAGAAATTAGGAAACTTGTTTGCTTCAACACTTAGCCAATTCTGTCTTTGAATTTCATTCAAATGTCTATAGTCGTGGCGGCTTACGACGCCGGCTTACTTTTCCCTTATATGACATTAGCCCTTGCTTAAGCTGCCATAACCTATTTGCACCATCATCATTTAACTGTTAGTTTCACCATTGAATTGAACCGGCATGTTGCCTTTCTTTCAGTTCGTTTTGAACATCATGCCGTCCAAAGCGCCGACCATCTGCAACTGGGTTCCCTCAACTGTAAGTGAGGAACGTTTGAAGGAGTTCTTTTCCATAGGATTTTTTCCAGGAAAAGACGTCATGTCTTACCGTGCCCCTGGCCCGGACGAAGAACGGCCCAATCCAAGAGATGGTGAAGTGATTGTTTTTACTGACCATATGAACCGTGGCTTTTCACCGCCCGGCTCAAAGTTCTTCAGAGATCTCCTCCACTTTTTCAACTCCACCCTCAAGATATCGGGCCCAATTCCATATCTAATATCTGCAACTTCCAAGTGCTCTTTGAAGTGTACCTCCAGGAAGAGTCAACCGTGGAACTGTTTAGAGAATATTTTTATCTGAACCGGCAAAAAGAGTGCACCAACGGCCCTAGTTTGGAGCTTGGAGGCATCTCAATTCAGCGTCGGCAGGGCGCTGTCTTCCCCCTCATAGTCTTGCCGAGTCATCCAAAAGACTGGAATCAAACTTGGTTCTATTGTCAAGACACTTCACCAGCAGATGAGAAGCCACTGCCGGGTTATCGCGTCGAGCGTCTTGACTCCAAATTCGTGCTCCCTGACAAACTTACTACTGCCGAACGCAAGAAGCTGATTCCATCAATAAAAAGGATTAACGCCTTGTTAGGGAACGGCTTAACTAGAGTTGATCTGACCCGCTGCTGGATCTCCTGGCGGGTTATCCCTCTAAGTCGTCGATCAAAATTGATGTACGAGTATGGTGGACGCCCAGATGACTCTCTTCGTCACAGCTCCGTTCGGTTAACGGAAGAAGATATTGTTTCAATGTCAAGCCTTCTGGTGAACGGAAAATACGAAGACTGCAGTATCGTCGGGTTAAACCCCTTTTGCAAGCTTAACCCGGTGCCAGAAGTAAAGGACACTGATCTCTCTCCTTTGTATTTTTCCCAGCCGTATTGTTTAATACTTGCCTGACCTTTCGTCTTGTTTTTACCTGTCTGTAGGACAAATCTGATTTCTGGAAAGTTAAATGTGACCACGAAGCTGCCAAGAAAGCGAGAGTCGCCGCCATAAACGCCAAGAAAACGACCCGGAGGTCGAAAAAGAAGAAGAAGAGCACTGCTGAAGATTTGATGAAGCTTGACGATACTTCCGAGTCGGAGGTAGCCCTTGACTCCCTTGGCCAACTTTTTAATAATCTTATTAACACTGATCATTACTAGGATGACACTGGGGCCAGTCAGGCTGTGGAAGAAGAGGTAACTATTTCCTCCGACTTAGCCCATTTGCCAAGATGGAAACTTCGAGGCGTAACCCGGAAAGTAAGGTTTTCACACCCTTTGGCTTATCTGGACCCTCACTTTCTTTTGAAAAAGAAGCAACATGAGAGCCGCCGTCAAGCCCGGACCGAAGACGAACCGGCTGTTGTTCTTCAACGAACTCCTCATAAACGCCAGAATGAGGTTTATTTCTTTGTCTTTGACTTTATGTTAATGGATCTCCTCCCTTGCATTACTTACTTTGTCTTATTTTTAGAGGAGGTATCTCGCTCTTCTGGTGACTCGTCTCAGACCCAGTTTCCGGCCTTCAAGACTGCCCCTGGGTAAGGAAAAAATCCTCTTTCCTCCGTGTTTTTCAAACTGTATCCTTATACTGACAGTCCTATAATATTTCTCTTAGTGGTCAAGCTAAGTCTAAGAAGGCCAAAGTAACTAAGCCGGTGGAAGACCCGCCAGTCATTGCACCTGAACCGGCAAGACCACCTTCTCCTCCATCAATCGAAACTTCAGAAAACCTGCCTGTTAATGCAGAAGCAAATCCTCCTAAGCTGTCGGTTGATGATACCACCGTGAATCCTTCCGCAACTGGATCATCAAGCTCGGCCAACCCACCATCACCGTCTACACAAGACATTTTGATCATCAGGAGCCGCTTCGTTGAGCCAGGAAATCCCATCGTGTTGGCTCGTCACACGGCGAAACAAGAGGCATTGGAGAGACAGAAAGTACGCTTTGATGTTTCACATTATGACCATCTGAATGCCAACGACATTTTATCCGGCTATCTCAGCCATGTGCACTCCAGCCGTGACTCAAAGATCGAAATGGTCAAACAGTTGCAGCTGAAATACGAGGTATGTTCTCCCGGCTTATTTATATTCTGCCAGCCCCCAAGTCTTTAGATTATGAGAGAACCGGAATGATCTGTAGACTTTATGATATAGGCTAAGATTTTTACCTTTGAAACTTTTCTTGTGTTCAATAAAATAGAGGGAAGCTTCACCTGTAGTCTCTAAGGGATGGTTCATTTGATCATAAATGAGCCAGTACTTTAAATTTTCATAAATTTCTTGTATCGTATCCAAAGAACTTTGTAATCCGGCTTATCCTTGAGAAACTTGCTGAATAACATACATTAGCCCCCAAGTGCCAAGTACTGTTGTTGACACTCAAAAGTGGCACGATCATAAAGCAGCATGCCGGGGAGAAAACCTTGCCGGGATAAAATCTTGCCTGTGTGAAAGCTTGCCGGTGTGAAGGCTTGCCGGCGTGGAAAGCTTGCCGGCACAGAAAGATCGCCGGTGTGGAAGCCTGCCGGTGTGAAATCTTGCCGGGGGAGAAACCTTGTCAGGGAGGAACCCTTGCCAGAGTACAAACCTTGCCGGAGTGAAACCTTGCCGGTGTGAAAGCTTTCCGGGTAGAAACATTGCCGGTGTGGAAAGCTTACTCGGATGTAAAACTTGTCGGGTTGGAGGCTGTGATAATCAATCGGACAAGAAGTTGAAGATGGGCTCAAAAGGTTATTCAGAGATCTCAGATGGGAAAATGTTCTACATGGAAGTTGTGCGTCTCGTCGAAACAATCGATTTTAATATAAAGATCGTCCAAATCCGAGGTTGTATACAAAAGTTAGAGCCCGCACAGCGTGACCCTCCAGTGAGCAAAATATGACGCCCGGAACCAGACACATACGTGGGTATGTCTGATGAGCTGCGTGAATAATTAGCTGTTTTGCGCGAGCGATTTGTCCTTCAAGATAACCTCTGATGAAAAAACGTTCAAGATGAAAGTTGTTCGTCTTGTCGAAACAGTCAAGAATGCTTTTGGACTCGTTTCCATCCGAAGTCATTTACCACCACAAAAATGACCCGCAAAGTGCAGCCAGTTTAAACCGAACAGTTTTGGAAAGTTCGGATAAAACCAATCCGAATTTGACTAGGGTTTTGGACGTGAATCCAGGCCTTTTTCTTGCACGGGAAGTCCAGCCGCCTCTTATATACCTAAGGGGTGACGGCCGATTGAACAACACCAATCGAACAAACACATCTACTACTTTTTCGTGTTCATCTACTTCTTATCTCTCCTGTGTATCTTTCTTCTCGTTCTTCGCTAGTTCTTCATGCAGGAGGGCTGCGGATCCACAAGGCTCTAGGGGCGAGCCAATCGACTTGGAGCAGCCCATAGCCGCCGCGAGCCCTGACGGGGTCCCTCCCGGGCAAACGGGGCTTCGGGTCTACAAAAGCATCTGTCGGCTGTCATGCGTATCGCGCTGCCAGTCAGATCTCCTTCGACGCGAGCTGCGGTGCATCACCCCCGGCGTCGAGGGTACATAGTGACGTGTTCGTGTGCGAACAACTGTTACTTTGTAAAGTACTTGTGACTTAAAGTATGTCTTTAGAGTCATAAGAAATTGTTTGGCATACATTAGCCCCCAAGTGTCAAGTGGTTTTATAAAGTACTTGAGACTTGAATCTTGACTTTTGAACCTTAATTGAAATCTTCACTCATATGGGTACGTTTTTTGCAGAATGCCTTATCTGAACTGAGCTCGCAATTGACTGATGCAAGGACCCGGCTGGCGGATCAGGAGGCAGAAATCAAGTCTGCTAACTCCAAATTGCAAGTAAGTCTCTCTGAGATGGAAAAATTATAAACCAGCTTTATTGCCAAGAAGAAAACCTGGGCGGACGAAGAAACACTTTTGACATAACGCGCCGAGAAGGCCGAAGCAGCCCTTGAAGAGTTTCCAACGGAGCTGACCGGTTTAAAGGGCCGGGTGTCTCAAATGGTGGCCTTTAGTAAGCCATCTGTTTTTGATCTTGTGTACTTTTTACTGATCCGGAATATAAGCCGCCAGCTGACTCTTTGTGTACAAAATATGTACAGGCCCATGAAGCAAGAATCTGAGCCAAGACCCTGTGATTAAACTGAAGGCAGTGTATACCTTAGTGGAGCAATTGTATATTGGCGCACAACGGACACTTGCCGCTATCTCTCCTTCCAATCAAGGACCCAACCGGCTCAGCGATGTCTTAAAGAAGCTGTCAATCCTACCCGCCAGGTTCCAAGAAGTGAAGCGCTCCTGTGCCAGAGCCAGAGCTTTGACTGCCATGAGCCGCTCCAAGGCTTGGGTGCCAGATCTAGACCCGGCGGACGTAGCCAGAGGGTATCCTACCGTGAAGGAAGACGGATCTCCCTTTGAACAAGATGACTTCATGGCTTTCATGCGTGGAGTCTGACCTCAGGCGACTATTCTAGGAGATGAAACCAATATCGACAAGTATCAGCCGGGTTTTGATGTGGAAAATAAGAAGATGGCAACTCCCTCGTAGAAGGTGACAGATTTAATCCCACCTGTTCGTGAAAATACATTTGCTCCAGAAGTTGATCCGACCGGCCTGACTGACGAAGAAGCAGAATTTGTCGCCGTGAACGGTTTTGATTGGTCAAAACCCAGCTTCCAACCAGCAGAGGTCGGTGAACCGGCGAGGGAGGAGTAATAACCATCTTCATTTGTAATAGATTAGCTGTGAAAACACTGCATGCTTTGCCTATGCCACCGCGCATAAAATAGTTGTGTGTGATTTTGTGTTTCCTTGATGTCAATATATGCATCATATTTATGGATGTCCCTGCAATACTTCAGCTCTATTCCTCTAGATGAGAGAAAAAACTAGCTTGGCGGCTTAGTACCGAACGGGTTAGAACACCCGGCTTATAGCCAATATTTCGACCATAGTAGAAAACAGAAACAGACATAAAAAAAGAACAAAGCTGAAATAACCCATTGATTAATACATGAGGCAATTGCGCATAAACAATAGCCATATTTGTACATTTGATCTCCGGATCACCGGTTTACATAACCCGGATGATGAAGTTGATAATCCAATCTTTTTTGAGAAGTCAATGCTTTTGAATACTTAATGATTATCATACCTTTATGGCTTGTTGTCAAATAGTCCAGCCGGCGAAAAGGACCATGCTGAATATATATGAAATTGAGACAGCAAAAAACTAGAAGGCAAATAATAGGTGGTAAATAAAATTAACCTTGTAATTAAAGGTTGGGGCTTTCTGATTCAAATATGATCAGTAAACCGGACCAAAGGGGTTAAGCTAAGGTTCGAATACGACCATATAGCCCCTAGTGGCTTTGGCGTTGTGCCGATCAAGAGGGTACCGACAGCTATGTTCTCTTTGGTTCAAATAGGACCTATGTTTGAAGAGGAAGCCCCAAAATGACCTTGAGAGGTTTTTAACGACCCTGATTCAAATACGATCCAAGTCGGACCCAAAAGGGGTTAAGGTGTGATTTAGATACGATCAAGAAGCCCCCTAGTGAGTTTGGCTTTGAGTCGATCAAGAGGGTTACGACAGCTATGTTCTCTTTGGTTCGAATACGACCTATGTTTGAACAGGAAGCCCCCAAGTGACCATGAGAGTTGCAACTAGATTCGAATACGATCCTAAGCCAGACCAAAAAGGTTTAGACTTGATTCAAATATGATCAGCTCCTTAATAGTCATTTGGAAATAAGAAACAACAAATATGTGTAATCTTTGAAAAGAAAAGAGACCAATGGTCCTGCTTTATTCCATATCATAGTATATACAATGTTAAAGTATGTACACGATGAGAGCCGGTGGCTCAGGTGTAGTATGGCCGAAGCTGAGCAATGTTCCACGGCCTGCGGGTCTCCTCTTCCGACTTACGTGACTCTTTGTGTTCTCGAACGTCAATGAGGTAATATGACCCGTTGTTTAAGTTCTTGATGACCACAAAGGGTCCTTCCCAAGGTGGGGATAACTTGTGTGCATCTAACAGATCCTGGATGAGCCAGAGCACCAGGTCGCCTTCCTGAAAAGTCATGGACTTAACCCGACGGCTGTGATAACGGCGCAGGTCTTGTTGATAAATTGTTGATCGAGCCGCTGCTAAGTCTCTTTCCTCATCTAACAAGTCAAGTGCATCCTGTCTGGCTTGTTCATTATTAGCTTCAACATAATCCGCCACACGGGGCGAGTCATGACGGATGTCACTAGGCAACACTGCTTCTGCTCCATACACCATGAAGAAAGGTGTGTAACCTGTATAACTATTAGGTGTGGTGTTGATACTCCACAGCACCGAGGGTAATTCCTCTACCCAACAACCCGGCATTCGCTGTAAGGGAACCATAAGCCGGGGTTTGAGACCTTTTAAAATTTCCTAATTTGCTCTCTCAGCTTGACCATTGAATTGAGGATGAGCTACAGAAGAAACATCAAGCTGAATATGCTCACGTTGACAAAACTCCTCCATAGCCCCTTGGCATAGATTAGTGCCAGTGTAAGTGATAATGTTGTGTGGAAAACCAAAACAGAAGATCACCTTTTTCATGAACTGAACCATTGTGGCCGCATCACACTTACTCACCGGCTCTGCCTCAACCCACATTGTGAATTTATCAACTGCCACTAAAAGATGTGTCTTTTTATCCTTAGACCTTTTGAAAGGTCCAACCATGTCAAGCCCCCAGACCGCAAACGGCCAAATGATTGGAATCATCCGAAGCTCTTGAGCCGGCACATGTGCTCATCGTGCGAAGTTTTGACATCCATCACATCTACTGACTAGATCCTCTGCATCAGCGTGAGCCATCAACCAGTAAAAACCGTGACGAAAAGCCTTGGCCACCAGAGATTTTGACCCAGCGTGATGACCACAATCGCCTTCATGGATCTCACGAAGTATTTCTTGGCCTTCTTCACGGGAAACACATCGCTGAAACACTCCAGAGACACTGCAATGGTATAGTTCTCCATCAAAAATCTTCATTGACTTAGACCGCCGGGTTATCTGTCGAGCCAGGGTCTCATCCGCTAGCAACTCTCCCAGGCTCATGTAAGCCAAGAACGGCACTGTCCAATCCGCGATGATATGAAGAGCCACCACCAACTGTGCCCCCGGGTCAGGAACGGCTAGATCTTCTTTTGTGGGTAACTTAATAGACGGGTTAAGCAAAACATCCAAAAAGGTGTTAGGTGGCACCAGCTTACTCTGAGATCCCAACCGGCTTAAAGCATCACCCGCTTCGTTCTTCCCACGGTCAATGTGCTCCACCTAATAACCTTTAAAATTCCCTACAATAGCATCAACTTCACGGCGATAAGCCACCATGAGAGGATCTTTGGAATCCCACTTGCCTGATACTTGTTGAGCCACTAAATATGAGTCGCCAAGACACCGGACCCGACTCAGGCTCATCTGTTTGGCCACTCGAAGACCATGGAGCAAGGCTTCATATTCCGCTGCGTTGAACCAGTGCTTGAGAGTTGATCGCAGTACGTGGTACATACTTCAACCCATGAGACCCAAGCTCAATGGCCCACTTGGTGACTCGTCCAGTGGCTTCTCTGTTTTGAATGATGTCTCCCAAAGGAGCAGAGCTAACCACAATAATTGGGTGACCCTGAAAATAATGGTTAAGCTTCCGGCTCGCCATGAACAACCCATATACGAGCTTCTACCAATGTGGATATCGTTGTTTGGATTCAGTTAACACCTCACTGACGTAGTAAACCGACCGTTGAACCGGATGTTCCTTGCCAACCTCCTTGCGCTCCACCACAATTTCCACACTAACAGCTCATGAGTTGGCGGCTACGTATAACAACAGCGACTCTTTCTCAACCGGAGCAACAAGGACCGGCGGCTCAGCAAGCTGTGTCTTCAGATCCTCAAAAGCAGAGTTTGCAGCATCGCTCCGAACAAAATCATCTGTTTTCTTCATCATCTGATACAAAGGCATTGCCTTCTCCCCTAACTGGCTTATGAACCGGCTCAAAGCAGCAACACGACCCGCCAGCCGTTGAACGTCATTGATGCATGTTGGTTTGGCCAGGGATGTGATTGCCTTAATCTTCTCCGGGTTAGCTTCAATACCTCGGTTGGACACCAAAAAACCCAAAATCTTGTTGGTTAGGACTCCAAAAACACACTTAGCCGGGTTAAGCATCATTTTGCAGACCCGGAGGTTATCGAAGGTCTCTTTCAGATCTGCGACCAAGGTTCCTCTTTCCTGGATTTTACCACTATATCATCCACATAAGCATGAACATTACGCCCAATCTGATTGTGAAGACAATTCTGCACACACCGTTGGTAAGTCGCCTAGGCACTCTTAAGCCCAAAAGGCATAGACACATAGCAGAAAGCTCCAAACGGAGTGATAAAAGCTGTCTTCTCCTGATCTTTGACTGCCATCTTGATCTGATGATAACCTGAATAAGCATCCAAGAAACTCAAACATGCGCAACCCGCCGTAGCATCGATGACCTGATCAATACGGGGGAGGGCAAAAGGGTCAGCCGGACAAGCCTTGTTTAAATCGGTGTAATCCACACACATACGCCAGGTGTCGTTCTTTTTGAGTACAAGCACCGGGTTGGCTAACCACTTTGGATGAAAGACTTCCACAATGAACCCGGCCGCCAAGAGCCGGGCCACCTCTTCTCCAATGGCCTTGCGCCTTTCTTCATTGAACCGTCGGAGAAACTGTCTAATAGGTTTAAACTTGGATCAATATTGAGAGTGTGCTCAGCGAGTTCCCTAGGGACACCCGGCATGTCAGAAGGTTTCCATGCAAAGATGTCCCGGTTCTCACGGATGAACTCGATGAGCGCGCTTTCCTATTTCAGATCCAAGTTTGCACTGATGATGAACTGCTTGGATGAGTCGCCAGGCACGAAGTCAACCATCTTGGTGTCATCAGCTGATTTGAACTTCAACACCGGCTCATGCTCTGTTGTTGGTTTCTTTAAAGACGTCATGTCTGCCAGGTTAACATGATCCTTATAAAACTTTAACTCCTCATAGGCAGCATCACCTTCTTCACACTCCAAGGCTATTTTCCGGCTTCCATGTACTATAATGGTGCCCTTATAACCTGGCATCTTGAGCTGCAAATACACATAACACGGCCGAGCCATGAACTTGGCATAAGCCGGCCGTCCAAACAGAGCATGATATGGGCTTTTGATCTTAACCACCTCAAAGGTTAATTTTTCTGCTCTGGAGTCATACTCATCCCCAAAGGCTACTTCTAGTTCAATCTTACCAACTGGGTATGCCGACTTGCCAGGTACCACATCATGAAAAACAGTGTTGGATTGCTTAAGACTCTTATCAGTCAACCCCATCCGACGGAACGTCTCATAGCAGAGGATGTTGATGCTGCTGCCTCCATCCATGAGTACCTTAGTGAATTTATATCCACCAACCTAAGGCGCCGCTACCATGGCCAAGTGACCCGGATTATCAACCCGGGGTGGGTGATCCTCTCTGCTCCACACAATAGGCTGCTCTGACCAACGTAAGTAACGTGGAATCACCGTCTCAACGGCATTGACGGCCCTCTTGTGAAGCTTCTGGTCCCTTTTACATAAACTAGTGGTGAACACATGATATTACCCACTATTTAGCTATTTTGGGTTGCTCTGATATCCGGACAGTTGCTGCTGATTACTTTGGCCGGGTTGTGGATTATATCCTCCTTGGTTACCAGGATGGCCCTGACCGTGGAATCCTCCTCCACCTGAACCGGCGCCTGGGCCATGAAAACCGCCCCCACCTGAACAACCGCCTGGACCATGACCTCCATCAAATGCATTTGAATTTTCAAATGCTTTCATGATTGTACAATCCTTCCACGTGTGGGTGGCTGGCTTCTCCCGGGTGTCGTGTCTTGGACAAGGTTCATTCAATAGTTTCTCAAGGGTAGGACCTGACCCGCCCGACCGAGAGGGTTGCCTGCCCTTGCGCCGTTGATTGCCGCCCTGCATATTGGTGTTAGCGAAAAAATCATCAGCCTTACGTTTATTACCTCCTTGATTTGCCGGGTTATGCTGGTGACCCTTGCCGTTGCCGTTCTTCTTTCCCTTCGTTGTCTTTTCTTCGTCAGACACCGGGTCCTTGGTACTATCAGAATCAGCATACTTGATGAGAGCCGCCATCAAATGGCCCATGTCATTGCAATCACGCTTGAGCCGCCCCAACTTATGCTCTAGAGGCTCAAAATGGCAATTTTTCTCCAACATCAAGACTGCTGAGACGACATCCATCTTATCAGACGAATGTATTATCTCCTTAACCCGGCGCACCCAATGGGTTGTAGATTCACCGTTGTCTTGCTTACAATTAGTCAGGTCCACAATTGACATAGGCTATTTACATGTGTCTTTGAAGTTCTGGATGAACCAATAGAATTGGGTGGCAACCCCTTCAACCAAGTATGAGTTGTTCCATCCAACTTCATAGTGAAATACTTAGCCATTGCTGCGTCGCTGACCTCCAACAACTCCATAGCCATCTCATAACTCTCAATCCAAGCCCCAGGCTGCAAGTCGGCCGTATAATTAGGCACCTTACGAGGCCCCTCGAAGTCTTTTGGCAAACACTCATTATGTATGGTCGGCACCAGGCAAGGGACACCTCCGGTTCTTGTGGCCACTCCTGCCTCGACCGAGGTTGCTGGATAAGCCGGAAAAGTCTGATGAGCCACCTGCTCTGCTGCCAGTTGAACCGCTCGCTCAGCCTCTTGTCGGATCCTCTCCTGATCCGCCAAGTTAAGGGCTCCAGCTTGCACCTACTCATACATGTGCGGCCGGTTGCGGCGTTGAGCATTGCTTGACATGTCAGCCGAATCCATATGCCTACTATAGCTTGGGCTCCGGCTCGGGCGAGGAGTTGAATGGATCCTGTCTCGACTGTAGGAGTACGCATCCTGTTGTGCCAGAGCTGTTTGAATAAGTTCTCTCACCCTTCGCATTTTGACCGCTGCCGGCGAGTCACCTTCCATCGGGAGAGCCGCCAAATGAGCTAACGCTGCAATGAGGTTTTCCAAGGGATTGGAGAAGTGACCCGGCGGCGTTGATACATACTGAGGTGGAGCGGTATGTACACGAGGTGGTTCCATGTCGGGCGGTTGGACTGGTGCGCCGGCTGTCATGATCCGATTTGCTTCCGGCGGGTTGCTTGTCCCAACTCCGGGTGTATGAAAAAGGTTCCTAGGATCGAGCGTCAGAGGTAGACGTGATTGAGTTTTCTGATGCCTTCTTCTCATGAATTCGTTTGACGCGTTATGATCCACCGAGAGCCGGAAGGTCTCCGCTTGAAGTTGTTGAGCACAAACATCCAAAGCCGCCTGCTCCGCTGCCATCCTGACCTCCTAAGTTGCTAGATTTTCCTTAGCTTGTACCATTTCCTCACGTACGCGTGCCACCTCTGCGTCATGCTAGGCCTTATCCGCCGGCTCTACCACGACAGTCAACAGAGTCATCAGTTTATCCATGAGGTCCATTAGAATCTGAGCCAGGGGTGCGCAGGGTCTCCTGACCCGGCTGCGACCGACCCAGTAGTTGCTGCCACTGCTGCTGTGGAGTTCTGCCCAGGCTGTGTTCCTGCCATGAAGACTCCGGCCCAATTCGGCGGCTCAAGGGGGTCCGAAATACTGTTGCCATCGGAATAGCCCCCGAGCATGCCATCTTGCAACTGATACAAAGAGTTCGTCTCGTCCGTTGATGATGCATTGTCGGAATAGACGACCATCTCACCGCCATCCACCGATCATTCAGAGTATTCACCGCCGTGGACGCAGCCTACGAAAGCATGCTTCATGACAGATTGAACACGGGTGGTCCTCGCGTGCTGAGCCGTTTCAACGAGGTTGGTGTGGACGTCCGCCTCAGGGCCTGACTCGCCGATCCGGCCGATGATGACTCGCGCGCTGACTCGCCGACCCGGTACCCATACTCAATTGAGCTGGCCTCGGGGCCCCAGCCTTCGTCGTCGATGTAGAGCTTGCCGCGACGACTCTTTGTCATCCAGCCCACAGCGTATCCCTTGAGCCCTTCGAAGTTGCCCTTCAAGAACTCAAATCCACCGTGCGCTGGCCCCACGGTGGGTGCCAACTGTCGTGGAATTATCACGGCATAAGTCCTAGTGGAATAACTTAGTCATAGGGCCATCGCAACTAGGAATCTTAAAGGGGTTAATCGGGACAAAGGACACAAGAGGTTTTATACTAGTTCGGCCCCTTAGGTTGAAGGTAAAACCCTATGTCTAGTTGTGTTTGGTATTGCTGGGGTTTCGGTCACCAAGAGGCTAACTCGACGGCTTGGTTATCGATCTCTTGTTTCTTGCCCTAAGCCACCACCGGGTCATCCCCTTATATAAATAGGTTGACGCCTGGTGGCCTACAGAGTCCCGGCCGGCTCATAAATCGTGTTCGGCTCGGTGACTTCTTTTACATGCCTTTCTTTACAAGTCTTTCCTTATATACGGCGGTTTACAATACTGGGCCTTAAGCTGCCTCTAGGACTTTTAGGCCTTCCATAAGATTTGATAAACTATCATCTTAATGTTTACTGGGCTTCCTTTGTAACCCGCCATTGGGGCTGACCCGGCCCATCCTGGGCGGGTCATAAATATAGCTATATCCCCAACAAAAAGCCTGAAGAAAAAGCAGCAACAGCTTCAAGCTGCTCAAGATCTGCTAGCGGATAGATGGACCGAGGTCCTCGCAGCCGAGGAATACGAACTCGAGCGCCCAACCAAAAGGTACCCAAAGCGCAGGTTGCTACCCCAACTCGAGGAGGAAGCATTAAAGCCTACACTACGAGCGTATGATGCGGCTGACCGGCCACCTCGTGGCGAGACAAAGTGGCGTATCAGCCCGAAGTCCACCCCGCACCCTGTCGCCAGTCAAACAAAAACACCAAGGCCCGGGGCTACATGCAGGACCTGCGAGACCTATTAGAAAACAAAGCAGGACATACAAGATCGATCTATGGATCATGGGGGCGCGCCCCAACGCGTGACGATGACCGTCACGCCGGATATACTGAAAGCAAATCCGGCCGGGCCAAATACAGCAGACAAGACTCATATGAATTGCGTCATGATATAGCCCGGCACAGAGGCGCCACACACCACCTATGCTTCACCGAAGAAGTAATGGATCACGAATTCCTAGAAGGGTTTAAACCCATGAACATTGAATCATATGGTACAACAGACCTCCTCCGCATCCACATGGCCCGCAGTGACGATCTACATGCCATCAAGTACCTCCCACTAAAACTCAAAGGGCCGGCTCGGCACTGGCTGAATAGCCTGCCGACAAACTCCATTGGCATTTGGGAGAACTTCGAAGACGCAATCCTTGACAACTTCCAGGGCACTTATGTGCGACCACCAGATGCTGATGACTTGAGTCACATAACCCAATAGCCCCGGGAGTCAGCCAAGAAATTCTAGACTCGGTTCCTAACTAAAAAGAACCAAATAGTCGACTGTCCAGATGCCGAGGCCTTAACGACATTTAAGCATAACATCCGCGATGAGTGGCTCGCCCGACACCTTGGCCAAGAGAAGCGGAAGTCCATGGCAGCCCTCACGACACTCATGACCCGCTTTTGTGCGGGCGAGGACAGCTGGCTGGCTCGCAGCAACAACACATCAAGAAATCCTGGCATTTCAGATGCGAGAGATAGCAACGGCAAGCCACATCGTAATAGACACAAGCACCGCAACAACGGCGACAACGCTGAAGACACGACAGTCAATGCCGGATTCAGTGGCTCTAAGTCCGATCAGTGGAAAAAGTCGTTCAAAAGAAGCAATCCGGGCCCGTCCAGATTGGACCGCATACTCGATCGCTCGTGTCAAATTCACGGCACCCCCGATAAACCGGCCAACCACACCAACAGAGAATGCTAGGTGTTCAAATAGGCCGGCAAGTTGAATGCCGAAAACAAGGAAAAGGGGCTGCATAGCGACGACGATGAGGAGCCCCGACCGCCGAACATAGGAGGACAGAAGAAATTTCCTCCCCAAGTGAAAACGATGAACATGATATACGCAACCCACATTCCCAAGTGGGAACGGAAGCGTGCACTAAGGGACGTCTATGCAATGGAGCCAGTCGCCCCAAAGTTCAACCCATGGTCTTATTATCCGATCACTTTCGATCGCAGGGACCACCCTACCAGTATCCGTCACGGCGGTTCTGCCGCATTGGTCCTTGACCCCATCATTGACGGATTTCACCTCACTCGAGTCCTTATGGACGGTGGCAGCAGCCTGAACCTGCTCTATCAAGATACAATGCGCAAAATGGGTATCGATCCCTCGAGGATCAAACCCACAAAAACCACCTTTAAAGGTGCCATACCAGGTGTAGAGGCCTGTAGCACAGGCTCAATCACACTGGAAGTGGTCTTCGGATCTCCGGACAACTTCCGAAACGAGGAGTCGATCTTCGATATCGTCCCCTTCCGCAGTGGATATCACGGACTGCTCAGACGAACCGCATTCACGAGATTCAATGTTGTACCACATTATGCATACCTCAAGCTCAAAATGACAGGACCTTGCGGGGTTATAACAGTTAATGGAAACACAGAACGCTCGCTCCGTACGGAAGAGCACACTGCGGCCCTCGGAGCAGAAGTACAAAGCAGCCTTCTGAGGCAAACCGCCAATTCGGCGTTAAAGCCCCCGGACACCTTCAAGCGAGTCCGGAGTACCCTGCAACAGGATCACCCGGCACGTTCAGAGCTCGCCTAGCAATTCGGCCTCCGTCCTAGTCCTAGTCAAGCGGCGAAATTTGTGCCGTGCGTACATAATTATGCACTAAAGATACCTTGGGCATAGGCGGAGGCACGGCTATGGCATGGCCCACAATGCGGCTCAACCGCCTCAGGACCCGTATATCTTTACCATTGTCTTCCTTTCAGGACCCTATTCTCTGAAGGCCCTGTCCGATAGCCTGATTATCGGACCTATCACGGGGAGGAAACACCAAGGAAGCAAGAATCTTTGACGTACAAGGGAATCCCCAGGTGGTCTCTGATAACGATCGCTATACCTGTTTTACATACCCACACGCAACTTGCCCTTGGATAGGACATGTCAAATAGTCCTATTTTTGCTTATTGCACTACTTCTATACATACGCTTGGATGTACATTTAAATAACAATGTACAGTGGTTAGCTTATTATTGCATTTCTTCATCTTTTTTCCCTGTCTTCTTATTTACGACAAATCGCACCCGTACATTCTGGTACGTCCAGTGCGCCAGGGGCTTCAGTGTACCCCATAATAAGGCAAGAAAAGTCTGAACACTTTCGACAGTGTGGCACCCCGAACTTATAGCATTATATGCATCAGCTCCGAATCATGTCTTGGGTCAATAGTTGGGTTTGCCTGGCTCCCATGTTTTGGTACCTTACATTCCGCTATATCGGCTAAGGTAGCACTGGGAGAACTACTGCAATTGTGTCTTGGTTCTTCCGGACGAGCACCTCAGTAGAGAAAGCCGAAAACTGACTGTCATGATGCGGCGAGAGCTGGTCGCTGTTTGAGAGGTCTCAAATTCTTAAAGATTTTTTTCGCTTCGGGCGATGAATCGGCCTTGTCCGATTTAGGCGTATATAGTGCCCCAAGTTCGGCCTTCCGAATACTAGGGGCTTCGCCAAAATTTAAAATTGTAGACTTCTATGGCTAAGTGAGAGTCATAAAGTTGTATAGTCCGATTGCCTTGTTCGCTGCGCTAAACACCTCCTTAAAGGACCATTTTTTATGGATAAAGAGTGTTTAAGATTTATCCCGAACACCTCAGTACTAGTTACATGGGGGCAGAAGCCGACGACTGGCCAACTCTCAGATTTTATAAACAACCGCGCAGAAGGTAATATTTTAAATCGACAAGCGTTATTTAGCGCATATGAACTCCTTTTCATATTAAAGGATCACACGAGTACATTCATTCAAATATTACATCCTTAGCACATTCCTCTGCCACAAGGCGGGCACCCTTCAGGACACTGTCATAATACTTTTCGGGGTGGCGATGCTCCTTGCCCTCCTGTGGCCCCTCCTTCATTAGCTTTTCGGCATCCATCTTATCTCAGTGCACTTTCACACGGCCAAAGGCCCTGCGCGCACCTTCAATGCAGATGGACCGCTTTATGACTTCAAACCATGGGCAGGCATTCACAAGCCGCTTTACCATGCCGAAGTAGCTGCCAGGCAGGGGCTCGCCAGGCCACATCTGGACTATGAGACCCTTCATAGCCAGTTCGGCCGCCTTGTGAAGCTCGACCATTTGCTTCAGCTGGTTGCTCAAGGGCATCAGATGTTTGTTCCTAGCATATTGAGACCAGAACAACTTTTCCATCGAGCTCCCTTCCTCAGCCCAATAGAACTCCGCGGCATCCAATACACTGCGTGGTAGATCTGTGAACGCTCCTGGAGAGCTCCGAAATCGGGTAAGTAAAAGGAAAGTCTCCTTCACATGCTTGCTATGCATAATGAAGGCCTTACCCGCCGCTATCTTCTTGACCGCTTTAATCTCCTAGAGGGCCTTTTGGGCTTCGGCCTTGGCATTTTGTGCGTTCTCGAGGGCCTTCGCAAGCTCGAACCCCTGCGTCTGAGAGTCACGCTCCAAGGACTCGTATTTCTTGACGAAATCATGGAGCTCTTGTTGAACCTCACCGACTCGGCCCTCTTGCTTCTCGCACTTCATGCACACCTTGGCCGGTCTGTCTTCGGACTCGGATAGCGCCTTCTTCAGGGCCGCCACTTAGGTCGTGGCCCCTAGCAAAATTCATGATGATCATATGGTCTAATGACCACTTTTTCCTTTATCAATATACAGAGGGTATCACTTACCTTTGTTCTCTTCGAGCTGCCTCTTGGTAAGGAAGAGCTCTTCCTCGAACCACTCAAGGTCCCGCTTCAGTTCGGAGACCTCCGCAGTATGAGCGGCAATGGCCAGCAGTGAAGCCAGCTTATTCACATAGACATATTCTGATTAGACTCCTGTGATTGTTATTTGATCCTCTGTTCGGCCTTTCTTTGCGAACACCAAACAGAGCATCAGGGGCTACTGTCTATGCTGTGATGTTTTCTCATAATTTGATTACTTACCTCAAAGCCTGTTAGGACGCTGGCACAGGCTTCGGTCAATCCGCTTTTGGCGGACCAAACCTTCTCGACCACCGCACTCATGATGGTGTGGTGCTCTTCGTCAATGGAAGCGCCGCGAAGCGCTTCCAGCAAGTTGTCCGATGCCGCTGGATGGACAAAGGCATCGGCACTGACGGCTCTCCCCCCTTAGCGAGGGGTCGCCTAAAAGAATCTGGAACCACTGGAGGTTCTGGCACAGTATCCGGCTGGGGGCCAAACTTGTTGCGGCCCCCGTCATTAGAACCCATGGGGGTCTTACCCCCCATGCGCTCGGCATCTGGGATGTCGCCTTGGGGTGCCTCCAGAATTATCTCCCCTTGCTTCGGTGCCCTTTGAGACAACACCTCGATGTCGTCCGTGGGCCGGGGGGAGGTGGCTGTCGGGAGTGAATCGTTGTTCATCGCCGACTGGCCCAAATACCCGTCCGAAGAGGATCCGTCGATGTGGGATTTGGATGGACTACATGATCATGTTTGACATGATAAGAAGCCATAAAACAAAACATACCAGAACTATTATAGTATCCGGATACTTACAACTTCGCCAGGGGCTTATCTCTTAGCAACCACTCCTCGTCGCTGTAAGCGGCTGTTGTGGAGTGGTCCAGAAGGAGGGTCCTTCCCTTCTTGGACCCTTCGGCCTCCCTAGATGGGGTGGCCTTCCTTTTCTTGTCCCCCCCCCCCGGTTGGGGTGGGGAGAACTTTCCTCTTCCACCTCCTCGTTTTCGTGGGAGGAGTGCACCTGGTGTTTTCGGACGATGAGTCTGATACAACATTGCGTCCGAAGACCTTTCCCGGTCCCTGCTGCCTTCTTCTTGGCCTTCTTCTCCGGCGCCTCATAGGGCGCCAGAACCAGCATCTTCATTAAGAGAGCCTTTGCTGGATCTTCGGGTAGTGGGGCCGGACAATGGCATGGAGGCTCAGATCCCTCACATGATTATACTGGGGAAAGAAACATCTTGTGAGATATAAAGAGCTTACTGGATTGGCAGGGCGCTTTGCGCTGAGTCCGCGATCCTCAGTAAGGGGAGGAGGTACCTCGGCGGCCTTGAACAGCACCTTCCAGACGTCTTTGTGCGTCGTGTCGAAAAGCTCTCGCAACGTCTGGTGCTTGGCCGGGTCGAAGTCCCACATATTGAATGCCCGTCTTTGACACGGAAGGATCCGTCGGAAGAGCATGACCTAGAACATGTTGACAAGCTTGATTTTCTTGCTTATCATATTTTTAACACAGCTCTGGAGTCCGGTCAGCTCCACCGATGAACCCCAGGATAGGTGTAACACCCCATATGTAACCTGCCATATTTGTATTCCAACTCTTGCCATTTCCGGCACTAAGGTATGATTTTACCTTGTTGTTGGGTTTTGTCTTCGTTGTTGCTTTTGTCTTTGTCATGCATCTCATATCATGTCATCATGTGCATCGCATTTGCATACGTGTTCGTCTCATATATCCGAGCATTTCCCCTTTGTTCATTTTGCATTCTGGCGCTCCTATGTCCTCCGGTGTCCCTTTCTACCTCTTTTCGTGTGCGGGTGTTAAACGTTCTCGGATTGGACCGAGACTTGCCAAGCGGCCTTGGTTCACTACCGGTAGACCTCCTGTCAAGTTTCGTGCCATTTGGACTTCGTTTGATACTCCAACGATTAACCGAGGAACCGAGAAGGCCTCCTGTGTGTTCCAGCCCAACACCTCTCCAAAGTGTCCCAAAACCCACCTAAACCCCATCCATCGTCTCGGTCGTTCGATCATGATCGCATGGCCGAAAATCATGCTCAATTTGGAGCCTCCTAGCTCCCTCTACCTATAAAAAGGCATCTCCTCCCCGAAATTCCGGATCCCTAACCCTAGCCCTACTCCCTCTCCGCCACCGGACGAAAACCCACCGACGGACATGTCCGCCGCCGCCGCGTGCCCACTCCTGCGCTGATACATGTCAAGCGCCACCGCCACCCGCCATGGCTCGGAGAGCCCGCATCCGGCCCTCCGAGCCCGCGCGCCGCCCACGCCTTCCTCCCTCGCCGCGCCGCCCGCCTCCTCCTCGCTGGCGTCGGCGACCGCCGCCCGCGCCGCCCCGCACCGCCTCGTCGCCGGCGGCCGCTGCACGCACCTCGCCGCAACATCGCCTCACCGCCGCCCGACCTCGTCGGCCTCTCCGTCCTCCACCTCCCGGCCGGATCCGGCCATCCCCAAGTCCGGCCACCGCGTCAACGACTCCGGCCGCCGTCGCCCCGTCACCGGCGAAGCCCCGGCCATCCTCGGATTACGTGCGATCCAGATCTGGAAAACCTTAGCCGGTTGACTTTTTGCCCTAGTTCCAGTATTTTTTGCATTCTTCATCGCATCATAACTCTGCATATGTGGCTCCGTTTTGGGCGTGTAGCATATCAAATTGTTCATCTCGATGAGTACTTCATTTCATTCGATTTCACCATGTTCATTTGAGCTCATCTTGATGCACTAAATGCTGTTGCAAGAGTGCTATGCAATGTTAGTTTCAGATTCTTATAAGTAATTGGACATTTGTCATTTTTGCCATGATTGATGTGTGACTCATATGAACTTGAGCCCTACATGTGTTTTGAAGTATGCCATGCCATCTTTACAGGGGTGTATGCCATGTATTTTTGTGATCTTTGTGGTGACTAGCACAAGCATGCAAAGTAGCTCTCGTAATGTTGCTGATTTCAGGGACTTAGAAATCTTCTAAGTCTTTGCCCTGTCAATAGTTTTATGCCATGTATTCATGTTGCTACAGAGTGATCCATGCCTCTTTTGAGCATGATCAGTAAGGATGATGTGGAGATAATGTTATGCTCTATGCATCCATGTCCTTGTTTGCAATTATGGAGCACCCTAGCTTGACTAAATTGATCTCTACTTTTGCTATAAAATGTTCCTGGCAGATTGTTTACGTGTTAAGCAATTTTGCCGAGGTTGTTCTAGTTGATCCATGCATGATATGAGAGTGTTCTTGCCATGTTTAGCTTCTATGCCATGTCTACTTGCTGGGTGTATGCTTAGTTTGTCATGCAATGCCTTGTGGTGAGTGCATCGAGCTCGTAAACATGCCTACGTGAATCTGTTTTTGCCATGTTCCAGTTTTCTACTAAGTCTGAATCTGTTAACGAAACTTGCTATGTTCACATGGTTGCCATTGTATTTTCTGATCCCTTTTGGCTTATGGTCAGTAAGGGACTTTTGTTGGATGCTCTGAGTAGCTTCATGCCATGCCTTGCTTTGCCATGATATGTTCCTGTACCATGTTATTATCTTGCTCTAAACATTGCTTCCTGATGTTAAATTCCTGACATGTTATTTTCACAAAGTCTGTAACCTGATATCTTTTGCACTTTTGCCATGCTTGTTTGAACCTGCTATTGAGTGAATTAGCCGTAGCTCAGTGTTCCTCTTTTGTCAAGCATCTTGAGTGGATCCCAGCCATGTGCTTTGTTGTCATGTTAGAGTGTAGTAGCTTGTTGTTCTTGATGCATTTAGATGGCCTCGTGCTGTTAATCGCAGATCGGTGCCATATTTGTTTTGCTTGTCATTTGCAAACAGTGCATCCGATTCCGGTGATCTTTATATCAATTTCGACCGAAATCAACTCCTCTTTCCAGTGGCACTCTTGGTTTTCCAAGTTGAGGCCAGGTTCTATCTTTCGGTTCCGAAACATGCATATGCATCGCATATCACGTCCCGCATATCGTGCCATGTTTTGCATCATGTTGCTTGTGCATTGCATCGTGGTTGATTGTGTCTCCCTTTTCTTTGTTCTTGCTTTGGGTAGAGCCGGGAGACGAGTACGTGATCGAGGAACCCATTGAGTACGCTTACGAGGATCAAGCTAACGTCAACTCGGAGAACTTTGCAGGCAAGATGACCATACCCTCGAAATCACTTCTATCTTTGCTTGCTAGATGCTCGCTCTATTGCTATGCCTATGCTACGATACCTACCAGATGCTTATCATGCCTCTCATATTTCCATGTCAAACCTCTAACCCACCTTGTCCTAGCAAACCATTGTTTGGCTATGTTACCGCTTTGCTCAGCCCCTCTTATAGCGTTGCTAGTTGCAGGTGAAGATTTGAGTTTGTTCCTTGTTGGAACATGTTTATTGTTGGGATATCATTATTATATCTTGTTTACTTTAATGCATCTATATACTTGGTAAAGGGTGGAAGGCTCGGCCTTGTGCCTGGTGTTTTGTTCCACTCTTGCCGCCCTAGTTTCCGTCATTCCGGTGTTATGTTCCTTGATTTTGCGTTCCTTACACGATTGGCTTATAATGGGAACCCCTTGACAGTTCGCCTTGAATAAAACTCCTCCAACAAGGCCCAACCTTGGTTTTACCATTTTCCACCTAGCCTCTTTTTCCCTTGGGTTCCGCGGACTCAAGGGTCATCTTTATTTTAAACCCCTAGGCCAGTGCTCTTCTGAGTGTTGGTCCAAAACAGAGCCACTTGCAATGCCACCTCGGGGCAACTTGAGGGTTGGTTTTAGTTGTACGTAGTGTTCATCCGGTGTGCCCTGAGAACGAGATATGTGCAGCTCCTATTGGGATTTGTCGGCACAGCGGGTGGTCTTGCTGGTCTTGTTTTACCATTGTCGAGATGTCTTGTAACCGGGATTCCGAGTCTGATCGGATTGTCTTGGGAGAAGGAATATCCTTCGTTGGCCGTGAGAGCTTGTGATGGGCTAAGTTGGGACACCCCTGCAGGGATTTGATCTTCCGAAAGTCGTGCCCACATTTATGGGCAGATGGGAATTTGTTAATGTCCGATTGTAGAAAACCTGAAACTTAACTTAAATAAAATGAATCAACAGAGTGTGTGGCCGTGATGGTCTCTTTTCGGCGGAGTCCGGGAAGAGAACACGGTCTCGTGTTATGCTTGAATGTAGGTTGTTCTAGGATCACATCTTGATCATAGTTTATCGATCGTGCCTTTGCCTTCTCTTCTCGCTCTCTTTTGCGTATGTTAGCCACCATATATGCTAGTGCTTGTTGCAGCTCCACCTCTTATTTTTTTACCCTACCTATAAGCTTAAATAGTCTTGATCGCGAGGGTGTGAGATTGCTGAGTCCCTGTGACTCACAGATTACTTCCAAAACCAGATTCAGGGACCGATGATACCGCTCCAGGAGATTCAACTGAGCTCAAGTGGGAGTTCGATGAGGACTCAGGACGATACTACGTTTCTTTTCCAGACGATCAGTAGTGGAGCCCAGTTGGGGCGATCGGGCACATTATGCATTTGGGGTTGTCTTTATTTTGGTTCCATAGTCGGACCTTGATTGTATCTGGATGATTTTAATGCTATATTTATGCTATTGTGTGACATGGCGATTGGAAGCCAACAACGTATCTCTTTCCCTTTATTCAGTACATGGGTTGTGTGAAGATTACCCCACTTGCGACATTGCTTACAATGCGGTTATGCCTCTAAGTTGTGCTTCGACACGTGGGAGATATAGCCGCATCGTGGGCGTTACAATAGGCCCTTCTCTTTCCAGGAGGTGAGCCGCATGGGGATGCTGGATCGAAATTCAGGGGCCGCCACCCAGTTGGTGTCGCGTGGCTCGGTGATGTAGAACCACCCCGATTGCCACCCCTTCACGATCTCCACATAGGAGCCTTCGAGCCTGGTGATGTTGGGAATTTTTCCCACCATGGCGCCTCCGCACTCCGCTTGCTGGCCGACCACCACTTTCGGTTTCACATTGAAGGCCTTCAGCCACAGGCCGAAGTGGGGCTTGATGCGGAGGAAGGCCTCGCACACGACGATAAACACCGAGATGTTGAGGATGAAATTCGGGGCCAGATCATGGAAGTCCAGCCCATAGTATAACATGAGCCCGCGGACAAATGGGTGGAGGGGAAATCCTAGTCCGCGGACGAAGTGGGCGAAGAATATAACCCTCTCATGGGGTTCTAGAGTAGGGATGATCTGCCCCGCGTCTGGGAGCCGGTGCCCGATGTCTGCGGCCAGGTATCCGGCTTCCCGGAGCTTTGTAATGTCCTCCTCCGTAATGGAGGAGACCATCCACTTGCCTACCACTCCGGACATGTTTGGAATGGCTTTGCGGAGAAGATGAGAACATGGGTGCTGGAGCTCGAGTGCGCGAGAATGGATGGGCAGGGGAAGAAGGAGGCGTGGGCGAAAAAGAGGAATCCTTGTCCCTTTATAAAGGCGGTAGAAACTGTGCGCCTCCCCACTTGCCCCATAAAATCACTTATTCCCCAAGCGCCGCGATTGATGGCACGATTGGGTTACCCACACCCGTATTGATGAGAATCCCGTGATAAGGGAAACACGATCTCTGCTTCGACAAGACGTACCAATAAAACCACCTCGCAACACGTGCAGTGGCAGGCTGGGAAAAACGGTTCGTAATGACCGGACCACGGTAGGATGTCACGTTATGAAAAGTTGTCAGCAGATAAGATTTGTGGAATATCATACTCTCTACGGTGGTATATGGAAATTGTTTTACAGAGCCAGACACAATTCTTGTGTTCAAAATCTTCTATGGAGTATTCGGAGAAGGAACCTGCCTTGCAATGACGAAGACAATCTACGCACCGGACTCATCGTCATTGAAGCCTGGTTCAGGGGCTACTGAGGGAGTCCTGGATTAGGGGGTCCTCGGACAGCCGGACTATATACTTTGGCCGGACTGTTGGACTATGAAGATACAATATTGAAGGCTTCGTCCCGTGTTCGGGTGGGACTCTCCTTTGCGTGGAAGGCAAGCTTGGCGATTCGAATATGTAGATCTCCTTCTCTGTAACCTACTCTTTGTAACCCTAGCCCCTCCGGTTTCTATATAAACCGGAGGGTTTAGTCCGTAGGACAACAACAATCATAATCATATGCTAGCTTCTAAGGTTTTGCCTCTACGATCTCGTGGTAGATCAACTCTTGTAATACTCATATCATCAAGATCAATCAAGAAGGAAGTAGGGTATTACCTCCATCAAGAGGGCCCAAACCTGGGTAAACATTGTGTCCCTCGCACAGTTCGGGACCCCCTACCATCAGCCTTAGACGCACAGTTCGGGACCCCCTACCCGAGATCCGCCGGTTTTGACACCGACACTAAGCTCCTGCTAGTTCACACTAGAACAAGCTCAAAATAGCATGGCAAATATGCAAATGATATTAGCTTCACAGACTTGGAGAAAATACTAAGCATGGCAAAACAGTAGCATATAGCAATATATAGAGCAAGCAAACAACATGCTACAGGAGGATATCATGGCAAACAAAGCATTGGAATGTTAGTACTAAACACATAGAACGAAACTCCCTTACTGAACTTTATCCCAAGAGGCACGGAAAATGATGTGGCACCCTTGTAAACATGACAAGTTATATGAACAATTTCAGACTTAGTAGAAAAATAATACATGGCAGGAACAGATTCATGATAGCAACTTTGCATGCTCAAATCACTCAAGACGAAGTATTTCATGGCATAGAAAGGTAACCAAAAGTAACTATACATGTTCAAGAAGCTAAGCATGGCAAGAGCATGTTCATAGGGTACATGTGTCACTAGCAAAACACATGGCAATATTGATTATAATGTTAGCAATCTGCCAGGAACAATATTTAGCAAAAGTAGAGCAAGGAATAGACATTCTAGAGTACTCCATAATTGCAACTAGAGATATGAATGGATAGATAAATACCACATGTTCAAAACATGATTACTGAACTATCTCAAAATGTGCATGGATCACATGGTAGAAATAAGTTTACATAGCATCAAAATGTTACAGGAAAATGACTTAGCAAAACCACTATCTGAAATCAGCAACATTATGAAGCCTACTTTGCATGCTTGTGCTAGTCACCACATAGGTCAAACAATTACAAGAGTTGAACCCCTATAAATATGGCATGTTGGAGCTCAAAAACCATGTAGACATCATGCTCATAGGATGCACACGCAAAATGTAATGAAAATGACAAATCACCATGTTCTGTTAACAGACAGCAGTTAACATCATATAGCACTTCTGAAATGATGACAATGACATCAATATGGACAGTAACATGCATGCAAATGACACTAACATGAAGAACATCACGAGACAAACACTTTGACATATAATATGCATGAATCGGAGCACCGAGCGAGAAGATGTAGCATGTTGAATAGGGCATCACAATATGAAGATTTCAGGACTTGGAGAAAAATATACCCTCCGAGAACGTGGACGGGATGGAGCGGGATGACGACATCCGTGGACGACCGGGCGTTTGGTTCGATGGATGGGTGGATCTGGTCCACCTTTTCTAGATCCACTGGAGAGAAGACTCCGACGAGCTTGGGGGCGGTCACCGGTGAAGCCGACTACCTCTGGCGAGGTGGCACGGATCTCGGGGCGACGCGGTCCAATGGGGTCGTCGCCGGCGTGGCGCGCGGCGTGGAGCGGCTAAGTGGCGAGGTCGGCGGGCGGAGGTGGCGGCGCCGGCGGGAGGAGCTCGGGGCGGTGCGACGCGGAGCTGGGCGGCGGAGGCGCTTGGCGGCGGTGGGAGGCGAGGAGGCGGCGGCACGATGATCCGGGAGGACGCGGGCGTGGGGACGCTGCGTGTGCGTGCCGACCATGGGCCTCGCGGGTCGTGGCGGCTGGGGCGGTGCAGGGACAGGTGGCACGTGGAGAGAGGCTGCGGGCGGTGGCGCGGATGCGTCCGGCGCGCGGAGGGCGAGGAGCTAGGGTTTTGGACCCGGAATTTGGAAGGGGATCACATATTTATAGGTAGGAGGAGCTAGGAGTGTCCAAATGAGGTGCGGTTCTCGCCCACACGATCATGATACAACAGCAGAGAGCATGGAGGGGAGTTTAGATGGGTTAGTGGGCTGTTTTGGAGGGTGTTGGTCTGCAATGAAAGAGAGGCTTTTACGGTAACCCGGTTAACCGTTGGGGCATCAAACGACCTCCAAATGGAACAAAATTTGACAAACAGCCTACCGGTGATGTACCAATGTCACTCAAAAAATATCGACCCATTTAGAGAATGTTTTTCCCCGCTCATGAAACAAGATTAGAGGGGTGCAACGGGTGCATATGGGAGCGTTGGATTGTGAAACGGACAACGGGGAAAAGGACCTGATGCATGAGACGAACATGAATGCAAATTAGATGCACATGATGACATGACATGAGATGAAATGCATGACATGAATAAAATGCAAATTGAAGACAAAAACCCAACCACGAAGGGAATATCATATCACATAGCCGAAAATGCCAAGAGTCGGAGTTACAAATATGGAAAGTTACATCCGGGGTGTTACAACACTCCACCACTAGAAGAGGATCTCGTCCCGAGATCTAGGACTGAAAGAACTCTGGATATTCAAAATGGAAGTGATCCTCGTGTTCCCAGGTGGCTTCTCGGTCGGAATGGTGTGACCAGTTCACTTTCATGAATTTGATTGACTTGTTGCAAGTCTTGCGCTCGGTTTCTTCAAGAATAGCAACACGATGCTCATGATAAGACAAATCTCCCTGGAGATCAATCTCTTCGAAGTTGATAGTGCGCTCGGGGGTCTTGAGGCACTTGCGAAGCTGTGACACGTGAAACACATCGTGCACGTTTGCGAAGTTGGATGGAAGCTCAAATTCATAGGCGAGGTCGCCTCTTTTGCCAATGATATTTAAAGGACACACGTATCTCGCGGCAAGCTTCCCTTTGATACCGAAGCGACGAGTGCCTTTCATTGGAGAGACGCGGAGGTAGACATGGTCTCCGATCTCGAAATCCAAGTCATGGTGCTTGCTATCATAGTAACTCTTCTGGTGTGATTACGCGGATTTGAGATTTCCACGGATGACTACACATTTCTTCACCTTCTGTGATCAAGTCTTTGCCAATAAGTTGGCGTTCACCAGTCTCTGACCAATTGAGAGGAGTACGACACTTTTTGCCATAGAGAATTTCGAATGGGACCTTGCCCGAACTCGCTTGGAAGCTGTTGTTAAGGAGAACTCGGCATATGGAAGACAATCTTCCCACTTCATACGGAAAGAGATGACACAAGCCCTGAGCATGTCTTCGAGAATTAGATTGACTCGCTCGACTTGCCTACTTGTTTAAGGATGGAAAGTTGTGTTGAAGCGAATGTTGGTGCCCATGGCCTTTTGGAAGGAGTCCCAGAACTTAGAAGTGAAAATGCTTCCGCGGTCTGAAGAGATCAGTTGTGGAATACCATGCAAGGATACAATTCTGGAGGTGTATAGCTCTGCCAACCGAGCTGTTGTGATATATTCTTTGATGGGAAGGAAATGAGCCACTTTTGTAAGCTTGTCAATGACAACGAAAATAGCATCATTCCCACGCTTGGACTTGGGAAATCCAGTAACGAAGTCCATTTCAATATGGTCAAACTTCCATTCTAGAATAGCAAGAGGTTGGAGGAGACCAGATGGTCATTGGTGTTCTGCTTTCACTCTTCAGCAGACATCACATTCATTCACGAATTGAGCAATTTGTTGCTTCATTCGAGTCCACCAATATGACTGCTTGAGGTCATGGTACATCTTCGAACTGCCAGGATGAATGGATAACAGAGAATTGTGTGCATCATTCATTATGACCTTCCTTAGATCTCCTTCAGGAACCATAATCCAGTCCTTGAAGAATAAAGTGTCTTTCTCATCAATGCGATAGCGCTTGTATTTGGATAGGCCCTTGGCAATACCGTGTTTCACCTTCTTCACCATGGTATCAAGGAGTTGTACCTCATGAATTTGGTCTTCCAAAGTTGGAGTGACTTGAAGGTTGGCAAGAAAACCTTGAGGAACAACTTGGAGATTGAGTATGCGGAAAGCTTCACAAAGATCCGGTAGGAATGGCTTGAGAATTAAGCTATTGCAGTAAGCCTTCCTGCTCAAAGCATCTGCAATCACATTGACCTTGCCTGGAGTATATTCAATACTTGGATTGTACTCTTGAATCATTTTGACCCAACGAGTTTTCCTGAGGTTGAGGTTGGGTTAAGTTAAGATATACTTGAGGCTCTTGTGATCTGTGAAGATATCCACTTTCCTTCCCAACAAGAGATGTCTCCATGTCATTAATGCATGGACAACTGCCGCCAACTCAAGATCGTGAGTGGGGTAGTTCCTTTCATTGGGCTTGAACTGACGAGAGGTATAAGCAACAACTTTCTTCTCTTGCATTAAGACAGCGCTGAGACCTTGCAAAGAGGCATCACAGAAAACTTCGAATGGCTTGGATTTGTCAGGAGGAGTCAAGACAAGAGCTGAGCCTAGCTTCTCTTTTAGAGTGTTGAAAGCAACGTCACACTCAGGAGTCCAGACATACTTGACATGCTTCTGGAGGAGGTTGGAAAGTGGCTTTGCAATCTTAGAGAAATTCTCAATGAATCTTCGGCAATAGCTCGCAAGTCCAAGAAAACTACATCGCTTCTTGACATTCTGAGGAGGTTCCCAGTTCACAATTGCAGATACCTTCTCCGGATTAACAGCAATGCCCTTGGCGGAGATGATATGACCAATATAAAGAACTTCATCAAGCCAAAACTCACATTTGGAAAACTTCGCATAGAATTGATACTCTCTGAGCTTGTTGAGCACCAATCTCAAATGCTTGGCATGATCCTTATTATTCTTTGAGAAGACCAAGATATCATCGAGATACACCAGGACGAATTCATTTATGTAAGGGTTGAAGATGAAGTTCATCATGCGAGAGAATGTTGGAGGAGCATTGACAAGGCCGAAAGACATGACAGTATATTCATAAGAACCAAAGCTTGTTCTGAATGCTGTCTTGGGAATATCTTGTTCACGAATGCGAATCTGATGATAACCCATACGAAGGTCAAGCTTGGAGAATACTTTAGCACCTTTAAGTTGCTCGAATAGCTCATTGATATTGGGAAATGGATACTTGTTCTTAATTGTCTTCTTGTTCAATGGACGGTAGTCAACACAATGTTGGTCCTTGCCATCCTTCTTCCAGACAAAAAGAACACCACAACCCCACGGAGATGAACTCGGTCTTATCAAACCCAGACGCTCTTGTTCATCGAGTTGTTTCTTAAATTCCTTCAACTCCTCTCGTCCAAGGTTGTAAGGACGCTTTCAAACGGGTGTACCAGGCTCAAGATCGATAACGAATTCAATTGGCCGGTGAGGAGGCATTCCCGGAAGCTCTTCTGGAAAGACGTCTTGGTATTCACAAATGACTGGAATCTGAGAGATGGCATCTAACTCGCCCTTCTCATTGAGAAAAAAACAGTCGAATGGTTTCATCTTGAGTGGCATAAATGATCACATCGTCAGATGAGTGTGTCAACATAACCTCCTTGGCCACCACAATCATGTTGAGCCTTGTGCTTAGAAAGCCAGTCAATTCCGAGAATTAGATCAATATCCGAGTCACCAAGAACAATTGGTTTAGACAGAAATTTATAGTTGCCCATCTTGATACCGACATTCAGAACCAACATGCTAGCACTATAAAAAAATACACTTCCGTGATGATACGTGCTTGTCACAGTAGGTCGCGTTTTTTGTCATGCATGTACATCCATGATGATTTTATGACAGAATCAAGATAGTCATACATGTGCTGTTGTAGAAGTGTTCCATGACATTACCAAAATTATTATCACGGAAGTGTGCACTTCCATGACGATAAATCGCGCGTCACAGAAGTGCTTTTGTCAAGGGTGACCGACACGTGGCATCCACCATAACGGAACGCCGTTAAGCTATCGGGTTGTGTTTTGGATCCGATAAACCATTAACAGCCCGGACCAATGGGGATTTTCCACGTGTAAAATCATCATTGGCTGGAGGAAACACGTGTCGACTCATCGTTGGGACAGATGTCATCCACTCATTGGACAGAAGGCGCCTATGATACGTCGACACGTGGCATGGCCCAACAGAGGCCCATTCCTATGAAAAGGCCGGCCTGTTTGACTTGGTCAAAAGGTGGTGGGACGGCACATGGAAAGCCTATTAATGGCCTGTTCGCATATAGCCCATTTACAGCCCGCTAACCCAAGGACCATTACGCCCTATCCAAATTAGGCCCAGTAGCGTCATCTGGGCCATCCAATATGATTCCAGCCCATTTTCACTTCTGGCCCATGTATGGCCCATGACGTCTTTCGACCCATATGAGGCCCTATGTAACTCTTGGCCTATTAACGGACCGTGGTGAAACTGGCCCATAATGAACAATGTATCACTTTACACCCATTAACGGCCCGTGGTGAAACTGGCCCGTAATGAACAGTGTATCACTTTATACCCATTAATGGCCCGTTATTCCGTTGGGCCGTTTCCAGCCCATGTTATCTTTTGGCCTTCTTAGAGCAAATTTATTCTTGGGCTTATTTCTAGCATTCGTTTACTTACGACCCGTTACTGTCATTTTCTGCTTGTGGGCCAAATTCAGCCCGTGGTTACAGTCGGCCCGTTTGTGGTCCGTTAATACGTTGGGGCCGTTTTCATAGCGTCATCAAATACGGCCTATTAATGATGGCCCGTTATGGTCGGCCCATGAACGGACGATTCCAACTCTAGCCCGTTTACGACCATAATGCGGCCTGTTATTGGCTCATGTTTGGCCAATCGATCATACGGCCCGTATAAGGCCCATTGATGATACGGCCCGTAGAAGGCCCATTGTTTCTACGGCCCGTAGAAGGCACATTGTTTCTACGGCCCATAGAAGGCCTACTGTTTCTACGGCCCGTAGAAGGCCCACTGTTTCTACGGCCCGTAGGAGGCCCAGTGTCACTACAGTAAATATTAGCCCATGGTTATTGTGGCCTAGTTTTAAAATAGGTTATTGCAGCCACTAGCAAACCGCGGAAAAAGAACTGCACTGACTACAAGCAAACAAATAAACAAGACAACAAAGAAATAAATAAGCAAGCAACTTATGCTAGGCTATCACCGCTATTACACATATTACATCCACTGGGCATCAAAGTTCGCCACCAGTGCAAATATAGGGAACAAAGCAGCATATAAACGCCGCAGCAAAACAAGTCCAGAACTGAAACCACTTCAGAAGAGTTCAAGAAACAATATCCTGGGTACCCATAATGCTGGCAAGATGCTTAGCAAGCTTATTAACTTTCTCTTGTTTGGCGCTTAAATCCTCCAGCGCTTGCTGTTGCACAAGAAAGTACGCATCTGAATTCTGCAGGAACTTCCTCAGTCCTTCGACTTCTTGCCGCAGCACAGCTGACTGATGCCTTTCAGCTTGTAGCTGAGACTAAAGAAGCCGAAGTGATTGAGGCAGCGAGTTCGAAGAGCTTGTGCCAATGGTACTGGCCAGTAACTCGAACACTACATCAACGCAGGACTGTGGGGTTTTCTCACTGTCTACAAGATCGTTTTTATCACCTTTCTTGGAGACCAACAGGGTTGTCTCACTATCTTGAACCTTATCCGCATTACTTTCTCTACCATTGCATAGTGGGGTGCTCTTGTCCAATATTTTGTTTGCATACTACAAGAGAAACAAGCAGACACATCACAAGTTTAGCTTGTAGTATACGAAACTCATTTTGGTAAACCGGTTCAGTAGTAAGGTGGACAGGATAACAGCATGAAACAAACATATATCTATGTACTATGGTCACTGTATTGTCCATATCATTCTAGTTTATATTCCCTAATGAAGATAGAGACACAGTTCAACTCATATATTTTTAAGACACAGCAGCATAGACAGAATATAAGTGTGAGAAACTACACAGCATTGGCAGCACTTGTAATGTGCATCACATGAGAACATAACTGTTTATACAACTTAAACTGAAATCAACATAGAGCAAGAAGTTAGAACAACAATCCAGTTAAAGAAATAGGTTTAAAACATACCTGTTGCACCATTGGAGTTTCAATTGGATCCTTCAAATTCGAAAGTAGTTGGTATGAGTAAATATAGTGATGCAACAACAAAGGAGTATGGACCATAGCTACGGAATCTGACCTGAGAACAGTTGCTCTTCTGCTTTAAACCTGGAGTTTGGGTTAGCTGTGGTGGTCTTCGTGCTTTGGGCACTGCAGTAGCTTTACAAACTGCTCGTGTGGGGGTACTCTGTGGTGGACATGGTGCTTTGTCAACTATAAGTGGGTTACTATCCGCTGGGGTTGTGGTTAGATGGGTTGTAGTTGGTTCTCTGCCCAACGGTGTAACTGTGCAATCTGGAAGAGTCTCGATTATGTGTGGTGGGGCTAGTTTGTGGGCCAGTACAACCATGGTTCTATCTGCATCGAGGGGTAGCACTGTCTTTTGTGAAGAACGGGTTTTTGCTCCTTAGATACTGCCATCACCCCCTCCAATTCAAATGGCTGATAAACAAGAAAAGATATTGAACGTACAGACATTGTATGATAGACAGATGTGGTAATTTGCATACATGTTGTCTAACCAAACATGACACAATTTCACATATATGATGCCTAACTAAACATGATAGCATGACACAGTTTCAGATATATGATGGATAACTTAACAGGATACAATGGCATAATTCAACATATGATGAGTACCTAAACAGGATGACATGAAAAAACTATATGATGTCTTTCTAATAGGTTGGGATGAAATAATTCACATACATGTTGTCTAATTATACAGGATGGCATGATATAATTGACATAATTGATTCATATACTGAGCAGCTGGCACTCGCATGTATGATCTCTAAACTAAGCAGACAGAATTCAATATTGTGCATATGATGTCTAAACTAAGCAATGCAAGACACCATATGCATCATATGAGAAATATAAACATTGCAACTTAGAGCATACACCTCAGGTGGGATATAGGACTGGTCATCTGTCTCTGAATCCTCCTCTGAGGAGCTCCTTGTAACCATCGACATATATGCTTCAACAGGTACCATTACCTGCTCTGAAGACCTTGTTTTCACTACAGATTTTTCCATAACCGGCTCAAATGGCTGATACACATGAAGAGTAGTTCAATATACACAGATTGTCGACAAATGGAATACGTAATGAAAAAAAAGATGGCATGAGATAATTCACGTATATGATGCCTGGCTCCATGGTGGTGCATAATTCACATATATGATAACTAGCTGAAAAACATGGCATTGCATAATTCACATATCTGATATAGAAAGCAAACAGGGGGCATTCACACAAAGCATGTCTAATCTAAGCAGATGGCATGGCAATGCAAGACACCGTATGCATGATATGAGCAATATAACCCAACCAAGTTAGAGCATGCACCTCGGGGGGGGAATACGACTGGTCATCTCTCTCTGAATCCTCCTTTGAGGAGCTATCTGTAACCAGCAAGAAATCTGCATCGACAGGTAGCACTGACTGCTCAGAAGACCTTGTTTTCACTCCATATTTTCCCATGACCGACTCAAATGGCTGACGCACAGGAAGAGTAGATGAACATATAAACATTGATGACAAATGGAATACATTATGGAAAAAAATATGGCACGATACAATTCACATATACTATGACTGGGTAAACAGGATGGCATTGTATGATTCACGTATATGATGCCTGGCTAAAGAAGCTGGCATTGCATAATTCCCATATACTCCCTCCGTTCCTAAATATTTGTCTTTTAAGAGATTTCAAATGGACTACCACATACGGATGTATATAGACATATTTTAGAGTGTAGATTCACTCATTTTGTTCCGTATGTAGTCACTTGTTGAAATATCTAAAAAGACAAATATTTAGGAATGGTGGGAATATGATATAGAAACCAAACAGGTGCCATTCACACAAAGCAAATCTAAACTAAGATGATGACATATAAGATGTATAATGTAAGCAATGCAAGGCGCCATATGCATGATATGACCAACATCAGCATGCCAGGTTAGATCAAACAGCTCAGGTGGTAAAAAGGTGTGGTTGGCTCCTTTTGAATCTCCATCTGAACAGTTATCTTCCTCTGGAATACAATCTGGAAATGTAGGAGGGGGGCACTTCTCCCACCATGGAGCGGCGTCTGCATGACATTATATTTGCACGCAACGGTCTTCTCTTTTTCTCTACATGTTCAGTACGATTGTGTACAATATCTGACATGCATAATAAAAAAATAGTTAGATTTTGTAAGGCCTAAGGGGTGCATGCAAAAATCAAGACTGATGGTAGCAAACGAGTGGATGGATCCAAAACTAATGATAGCAGGTAGATTATAGCTTTAGTTTAAAAAGATAGACAATGGATCATCTATTGTTTGTTGCCCACCCAACATGAACCACATAGAAGACCCCAGATGAACCAGATAGTAGACAGATACTATTCATTGCTGGCTCAATATGAGACCCATGGGCAATTCAAAACTCAAGATTGAACGATAAAGTAGTAGGTAATAATAACCGATGTATAACGTAAGCAAACACGAAAGACTGCGACCTCTCTTTCGGAACTGTGTAGTCCTCAGGTATATCTGCTTAGTCGATGATGGTATTGCAGTTGGCATGGCTGCCGGAAACGAGGAAGATGATCTGAGGCAGCAAAAGGAAGTCTGCAGGGGGGATCTCTGCTGCAGTGAACGCTTCTGTCGATGGTGCACCTCCGGTGGGGTGGATGACGGCATGGCAGGAGCAGGACATAACACACAGAGTTTTCTTTGACGCTTATCTGAAAATGAAGTAAATCTATAAGGGTCCTTAGAATTGGAGGATTCTATAAACGCAGGGACAGGAAAAACACAGGAATAGGATAGGAATGCATGTGCAAAACAGAGCATTTGGAAACATAGGATTTCAGTCAACTTGGGTGTTTGGCTCACATGAATTGGAAGAACAGAGGAATGGAGAAACAAAGTGATGCGACAAGTGTACAACCTCTTTGGCATAGCCTTGTGTTTGGCTCACATGGGTTGGACGTGGAGGATGGTGATGATGCTGGTGTGACTGTCGGAGGTGGGGAAGAAGATCCAAGGCCTCTGGAAACAACGCTGAGGGTACTGCTCCGCTGTGATGGACGGTTTCGTCGTTGGAGCAGCTCCACTAAGGTGTACGGCAACGAGGCTGAAGCATGACAAGACAGACAACATTAATCTGAAGTGGGACCCTAATATCATCTGCAATAGATGATGTAAAATACATCACCAAAAAGTGCTAGATGTAAAATGCATCAGCCGCGCCACGGCCACTCTGACAGATGTTGTAAGTACTGTTCACTCTGAACTTAACTGAAGAAAATGAACTTCACAGTCGAAACTGAATTTTACTGTCGAAACTGATTGAACTAGTAATAGAGCATTGCAATAGATGTTTAGGGCGTTCGAGCACTAGTAGCAGAGAAGAAGTGATCTAAATCAGCAGACGCTCGAGCAGGGAACGCACTAGCAGAGAGCAAGTCATGCAGTAGCACCACGAACAAGTGCTAAAGTAGCAACTCCTGTAGCTGCCGGAGGTCGTGCAACAGCAGCAGCAGCGCAAGCGAGAGCAAGAGCAGAGCAGCAGCACAAATGAAAGCAGGAGCAGTGCAGCAGCGCGACCGACAGCAAGAACAGAGCCGCAGCGCGAGCGAGAGCTGGAGCAGCTGTAGCTAGTGCTGTTGTGGGAGTCACCGCCGAGCAAGCAAGACATGGGGGAGAGACGCCATGGATGATGTTGCCGGTGACGGCGCCGTCGATGGGGACACGCCATGTCTGCTTGGTATTGAGCACCGGCAGCCCTGTGAGACCGAATAAAAGATAAAATGCAGCGGTGAGTGCAGAACCTCCTTGGTGGCGTCGAGTTGGCCTCGGCTTCATCGGAGGAATTGGTGAGGGTGCTGCGGTTCCGGTGGGGCAGGTCAAGACGGCACTATGGGGATTGAGGTGGCACGATAGACGAGGCGAACATCGGGGCAGCTCCTTAGAGGTGGGGGACGGGGCGGCTGATCCAGAGGGACGACGAGATCGACAACGGATCCTCATCCGGTGCGGTGGATGAGGGACGGCGAGCTATTGCGGTGGACGACGTAGTTGGGGAAGAGTCTCCGGCTGGGCGGCGGTCGGGAGGCCGACAGAGGAGCGTGGGGTTTCACGGGTTTTGGCGGCCTCGGTGTACGAATGGGGGGGGCGAAGGGGGAGGGGGAGCCAAGCTTAGGGACGCGCTTGTCCGAAATGTAGGGTAAGTTAGCAGCGTACCCCCACCGGTTTTGACACTGCGACGTGGAGCTTCATTTCCGCCTGAGGGGTAGAAGGGGGATTTCGCGTGTCTGGGCTGCGGGAGCGATTTTGGATGAGGAGGGAGTTCTCGCGCGCGTCCAAATTTCGGGATAACAAGGTGCGGCGCAGGTTGAAGAAGCGAGAGTTTCAAAGCAGGTGAGACAAAAGATACTCGAGCTTGAAAATTTTGGGATAACAAGGTGCGGATTCCTTGTTCGGCAGAACAAACTTAACGTGTAAAAAAACAATTCATACAAGACACAAGGAGTCATGTCCCCTTTTACTATATTTCTATAGATGCCATTGAAAAAACTACAAGAAAAATGTAAAAAAAATCAGGAGAACAAGATTACCCTGCACAATACCAAATCGATCCGCACTTCCCTCAACAGCAACAAAAAACAAATCAATTCCCACCAAAGAAATAGTAATATCCCTTTTTATATGATTACAGATGCCATGATCTCAAATTTCAATTTTTGAATCCACGTTATGTTGAATTCGAATATATCGTTAGGTGACCTTGTGGTTTATAATTGATGTAGTCGTACATTTTGATCCTACATCATATATGAACATTTTACTCCACCATGTGAACATATATATTGTTGTCTACCATATGGACTAAATTTGAATCAATTTTCCTTATTTGAATACGATTGTTGTCAAGTTATACAATAATTTAAATATTATCTTGATAACAAAAAACATACATATAGCAGTAATCATATTTCACTATGAACTACATGTACCATACGCTCTCCAATTAAAATATTTGTATCCATTTTATGTTGAATTCAAATCATAGTACATTATTGGTCTAGGTAGCGAGATGTTTGGGATAATCTAAACCTCGTTTTCATACGTATAATTTTTGGCTGAATCGGTACAAGTTTTGGTATAAGCCTCTTGCAAAACCGAAGATTCTCTCAACAAGCCTCGTGGTTCCGAGAGGGAACGTGTCACCTTTGTGTGTGAAACGATATACGCTGCCTCCCCCTGATTTTATTTACAGAGGCAACATAGAACTATATGAGTGCCCTGTTAAATTTTGGAATTATTTCGGGTTCATTTGGCCTTTTTATACATTAATTGAGTTTCTGGACTTTTAATGTGCATAGTCTAAATATGAATTGCATGCACATGCTCCGGTGCACCAACGTGGGTTGAAAAATCACATGTGTGTCTTTGGTTGAATTTTAGGTCCCATGGTAGAAATGAGAATGAAATTCAAACATTTGGGCGTCATGACTCGGCCAGAACATCGAGAAACTTTGATTTTAAATTCATGTAAATCCAAAACTCGTTTGGAAATCATGAAACTTGGCATGGTTTCATGTCATCGCACTAACATGTTGTGGTAAAAAAATTGGGCCGATTTGCAAGCTCGTGGTTCTAAGAGGGAACGTGCCACCTTTGAGTGTGAAATGATATACGCTGCCCCCCTTGAGTTTCTTAACAAAGGCAACATAGAACTACATTAGTGCCCTACTAAATTTTGGAATTATTCCGAGTTCGTTTGTCGTTTTTTATACATTAATTGAGTTTCTGGTCATTTAATGTGCATAAGTCAAATTTGAACCACAAGCACATGCTCTCGTGCACCAAAGTTGGTTGAAAAATCACATTTGTGTCCTCGGGTGAATTTCTAGGTCCCATGCAAGAAATGAGAATAAAATTAAAACATCTGGGCATCGTGGCTCGGCCAAGAACATTGAGAAACTTGGTTTTAAAATACTTGTAAATCCAAAACACGTCTAAAAATCATGAAACTTGCCATGGATGTCATGTTATGGTACTACCATGTTGTTGTAAAAAAAATTGGCCGAATAGGAACAGATTTTGGTATAAGCTTTTGCAAACCGAAGCTTCTCTCAAGAAGTCTCGTGGTTCTGAGAGGGAAGGTGTCACCTTTGAGTGCGAAACGATATACGTTGTCCGCCTTGAGTTTATTTACAAAGGAAACATAGAACTACATGAGTGCCCTGTTAAATTTTGGAATTATTCGTTTGGCCTTATTTACACATTAATTGAGTTTTTGGTCATTTAATGTGCATAATTCAAATTTGAACTACAAGCACATGCTCCCGTGCACCAAAGTTGGTTGAAAAATCACATTTGTGTCCTCGGGTGAATTTCTACTCCCTCCTTCTATCTATATAGGTCCTAATGTGTTTTTCGAGGCTAACTTTGACCAAATGTTAGAGCAATAATATATGGCATGCAACTTACACAAAGCATACCTTCAATTTTATATATCAAAGGAGCTTCCAATAATATATTTTTCATAGTATACATCGCATGTGCTATTAATCTTGTCAATAGTCAAAGGCTGTCTTGAAAAACACATTAGGCTCTATATAGATTGAAGGAGGGAGTAGGTCCCATGCAAAAAATGAGAATAAAATTCAAACATCTGGGCATCGTGGCCCGGTCGAGAACATTGAGAAACTTGGTTTTAAAATCATGAAACTTGGCATGGTGTCATGTCATGGTAGTACCATGCCGTGGTAAAAAAATTGGCCGAATAGGAACAAATTTTGGTATAAGCTTCTTGCAAATCGGAGCTTCTCTCAATAAGGCTCGTGGTTCTGGGAGGGAACGTGTCACCTTTGTGTCCATAATTCAAATTTGAAATACAAGCATATGTTCTAGTGCACCAAAGTTGGTTGAAAAATCACATGTGTGTCCTCGGGTAAATTTCTAGGTTCCATGCAAGAAATAGGAATGAAATTCAAAATTCTGTGCATCGTGACTGGGTTGGAAACATTGAGAAATTTAGTTTTTAAATTCTTGTAAATCCAAAACACACATGAAAATAATGAAACTTGGCTTGGTGCCATGACATGGTACCAACATGCTGGGGTAAATTTGCAGTCCGATTTGCGAAGGCGCACACATTAACAATCAACAAAGTCATTTTGGAACAAGTGCTGTCACGTTACAATCGGAAACACAAGTATTATTGAAACCGTGGGCGTTCTACTTACTAGTACCATTTACGTGCCGCCACGCGTCCCCATTTTTTATTATCTAGGAGGCACCATGCAGAGTAGCTATTTGAGTACGAGAGGCGTGCGATCAGACCCCTGCGCGTGCTCATCGGGAGGAGAGCCCTTTGACCTCCATCTGTCGTCCACCTCTCTCCCAAGGTCTCTATTAATGGCGCCCGAGCCTCTGTTTAATGGCGTGGCTATGTCTCACTCGACTGAGATTTAAGAGAGAAAAAAGAAAAATCTAAAAGCACGGATCTTGATGTAAGATCCGATGGACCTATATAGCAGCTACTGCGACTTATAGCAAGACTGATGAATATATAAGGACGATTAATTTTTTTTGATCAAAGAAGGGCTTGCCCCTCCCGATTTTCATTACTGAAAACCACCACAATTTACAAGAAGTTCAGCACAACTCCAGCCTAACACGAAGGACTAAAAGCTACCAGATTGAAATAGCAACATCCCAAGAGGCCAACAAAGGCCAAACATCTGCGCTAGAACCCAACATTTCACAACCGACGACACAATCCACATCCTAAACCGATTATTACATCAAAAGAAACCAGGAAACTAGTCTCTGTGGCGAGCGGCGATGAGCTCTTTCGTGTCCTCAAGACGCTGCTTGAGAACATCCACGGATTCCTCCACTAGCCTTTGGCGCTCGTTGCGGAGCATGTCATTCTCGTCCATAAGATTCTTGACGATCACGCTGGTCCTCTTTAACAAGGCACTGGTCTCCTCCTGCTGTTCTGCACTTTGGACGATCTTCTCCCTCAGCAGGTCATGCTCGGCCTGGAGCCTCTCATTGCCCTCGCTTAGTTGCCAGATGATGTCGGTAGCCTGTTCAAACGAGGCTTTGATGTCGTCCTGCAACCTCTCCTAGCCGGACATCTGATCCATCTGGCTATGGACGATCGCATGCATGCGCCTGTAACAGTCGTCGCCTGCCCGCGAGAAATTTTCCCAGGCCGCTGCGGTGCAGCGGGACATCTCTACTGCATTCGTGGTGCGGCGGGACATCTCTACTGCTTCCGCGGCACGGCCGGACCAGTCTGCTGCATCGACGGTATGGTGGGACCTCTGTGCTGCTTCAGCGGCGTGGCGGGACCTCTTTGCTGCTACTTCCACATGACGGGAGATGTTGGTTGCTCTCGCAGCAAGGTGGGACATCTCTCGTGCTTCCGCTTCCATGCTCGCCTCTCCCTGGTGGCAATCTCTCGACCCAGAACTCACGCTGGCCATGGCAGACGCAAGTGAAGGATGTTGAATGACTTGTTTGTTTTTGTGGATCAGGAGTTGAGGAGGAATGTGCAGTCATCCTAGCATACTAGTATTTATAACCGAGTACTAATACGCTCCTAAGTGGGAAACCATTTAGGTTGTGATCGGTGTGAACAGGTTTGCAATTCAATATAGCGTGGAGTAATTTGGAATGTGACGAGACGCAAGCTCAAAATTTATTGACGGTTCTAGTTTCAAAGTGCGGCACTATTCCCGGATGGAGTACTTCTTTTTCTACTCCCTCCTTTCCGGTTTTATAGGGCTTATCTCAAAATTTTAGTGTTTCCATTTAATAAGGCTCAATTTGGTTGTTCCCCAACACATGTTCAGATTCCAAGGTGAATCATTGCATGCAAGTATTAAGAGAAAATTGACCAATGCATGTACTTTATGCATGCATGCATTGCAATTAATGCATTGATAAACATATTTTTTGAGAAAAACAAGAGCATTAATTAGGTGCTTTTGCAAACTACAAAAAATATTCCACCACTCACCATCTTGGTTGGTGAGATTTTTTAATTAAGCCCTATAAATCGGAAAGGAGGGAGTACTGCTGTGTACGTGCAATAACTGGCACCGTCATATACATATCATACAGTTAATGGGGCGTTCGACAGGAATAGCCGCGCGGCGAGCTCTAGGCTAGTCTTTTTCAGAGCATTAAACCTATCTCTCGGGACTTCTCGTACGCACCATCGTGCCACCCACAAAAACTTGTACTCTGAGTTTAGTAGTATGTTATACAGGAAGAGAGGAGGTGCACGCACGCACTCGTCCTCTCACATACGCGTCTGTTTTTTCTCGAAAAGGAGGATGATGACCCCCGGCCTCTGCATCTAGGAGTCACACACGCAAATTATTGAAATATATCAAGTGTGGTGCTTTGATGTGTCGCCTCAACTCGTAAATCAACAAGAAGTTTGATTATCCTCTCCCTCACGGACTTAACTACACCTGACTTTGGCTGTATGACAGGTTGGCCACACACCTGTCGGGCCCACCTATCATACACGCAAAGGCAAGAGCGTCCCTCCCTCGCCCATGAGCGTGGTGGCTGGCAAGACTAGGAGAAGCTTTTTCTACACGCTCTCCCTCCCGCACGCGGTGGACATGCAGCAGTTCAATCGGTGTCAGATGGCCAGAAGCGTACGGTGGTACTCCTCCAGTGCAGCAGTATTCCATCATTGTTCGACTTCCCGAAGAGGCCAAGAGCCAAGCGCAGCCCGGATGCTCGTGTGGCAGTTTCATGTGTAGAGTAGTCTAGGATAGCATGTACCATGCCTTTAAGCTTAAAATCATTGGGGTCGGCTCCATGCTATGTGGCCGTCTCGAAGTTTAAAAAAAAAATTAAAATAGTCTTCTGGCCCTACCCGAAAACTGCCATGCGTACTGCCCCGGAAAAGCCCCGCCCTCAACTTTTAACTACGCGAAAATAGTTCGAGCTTGTTCATTCTATATAAATACAGTACTTACTGTATGTTTATTCACCCGTGGGGTTGTTCAATGAATGGAGGGTCGGGGAGCACAAGTGAACAATACTATAGTACTACTAGTAGTAAGTAGGAGTCGTATAGTAGTCACCTTAAATAGAGAGTTTCTTTTCTTTAATGCCACGTACACAATTGAAACACTTGTTGTGGAGAAAAAAAGGATAATCACTCCACTATATATGGACGCAGGGGCCAGAGCGCTTGCTTTACTAGGGTTGCTCTCTTCATTCTCTCATCCTCTCCAGATATAAACAAGACAGCAGTAGCGACATTTTCTCTCTGCTCACCGCTGGTCACAGATCCGGCCGGATCCCTTCGGCTAGTGTGTGTAGAGGACTAAAAGGTGCATCGTTCACGCGGTCATCGCCGTCGAGAGAGGAAACCCACAGCTACCGGAGGGGCCCGATCCTCTGCCCGTGAAGTTCTCTCCGACACATTGCCGGCTCGGGAGGTCCTCTGACCCTTCTTCCTCCCTGTCGTATTGTCCGCAGATCCGACCTGCCGCCGCCGACATCCCGGCAACCCTCAAGTATAAGTTCTTCGAAAGCGGCCTTGCTCTACTGCCCCAACTCCCCACGTGTCTGCATGTGCATCTTTTTCCACTCCCATCAGCTCTTCCAAAGCCACCTAAATTTTTAGTATTATTAGAGGTAGAGTTACTTCATGCATTCCAATCTAGGGCTTTTTTCAAACAACAAAGAAAGGGGGGAATGTTGTAGCATGAATCTTGGACTTGATTCAAAGAGGAAATAATATGGTGAAAGTAGTAGAGACCGGATACCCAACATGTCTCTTGGTTGAAAAGGGAAATAATGGGAAAACGGAGTACAAACTGGATAAGGAACAGATCTATTATTGGTTGAAAAAGGATAGAAAGTGGCGGCTGGTGGACAAGTCAACAGAGTATGTCCAGGATTAGATTTGCTGCCATCACATAGTAAAAGGTCTCCAGGATTAGATTTGCGGCCCTCACATAGTAAAAGGTCTCAAGATTAGATTTGCTGCCCTGACATAGTAAAAGGTCTCCAGGATTAGATTTGTTGCCCTCACATAGTAAAAGGTCTCCAGTATTAGATTTGCATCCCTCACATAGTACAAGGTCTCCAGGATTAGATTTGCTGCCCTCACATAGTACAATGACACTCCTGATGTTTTCCCCAGCATGATAAGTAAGTTGGTCCTTTACGCTGCTGAGTGTCCTGGTGTCCCCACTGTCCCATGCCCTTAAACCAACTGTTTAGCTACTGTTGATTTACTGTGTCTGGTAAACAAGCAATACCACCATTAAAGTAATCCCATATTTTAGGAATCTCATTGTTGATCGTAATGCTTCTGGTAACAAGAAGCATTGCTGACGTTAAAATTTCTACTGTCCTTGCGTGACTGCCATGAACATAACTAAGATGCTGCTTTTAATTTTGTATATGTTCCGTATATTCTTATTGACCAGCAACTATTTACTTTCTATCTTTTTGTGTAGATAGGGATGTCCATTTCACCTTGTTGCTATTGTGACCTTTTGGTGAACTGCACAAAACACTTCTTTTTGAAATGAGTGTCTTGTGCAGTTCAACTAAAATGTCACGTGGGCAACATCTCTCAATTTTGGTGGAACTGCACAAAATGGTGATTGGAGTTTCCAAAATCTCCGTCAAGTTCTGCTGGCAATCTCGTGCAAGATTTTATTAGCCTTTGCAAGATGGAGCCATCACTGTCACCACAATGGCACTTTATTTTAGTGGAACTGCACAAAAGCATAAGAAAATTATAGTTGCACCTTACATGAGCCGGACAGCCAACCTTAACGTTCCTCAATTTTAGTGCAACTACTAAAGAAGAACCTGCCAACTCACAAGAGCAAGTACTTCTTGCTAGCTGAATGATGCAATCTTTGCTTCTTTTCAGGTGAACTGCAGAAAAAGGCGCATGAATTGAATCATGGAACTCCAGGAAGACCTCATCCAAGTAGAGCTGGAGGTTGAGTTCAAGGAGGCCGCTGTTAAAGCGAAATCATGCTCTCCTGTCTTCTTGTTTGTGTTGTGCAAACATGTTGTGCAAACATGCTATGCAAAGAGGAATACTCAACTACAGATGTTGTGACGGTCAAGAGCATTCGCCAAGTTCTTCAATTGTATGACATGGCTAGTCAAGATGGATTTAATCCCGATATTCACTTTATCAAAAGGCTCTAATGGGTTAGTTCTGAATCTTGCAAGCTGGGAATCAGTGAGATGTGTAGGCATCTTTGTTGTACTTATTATTTGAATCATATTTGTTGGTTCTGAATCTTGCATGGTGGGAACCAATGAGATGTGTAGGCATCTTTGTTGTACTTATTATTTGGATCTTATTTGTTGGTTCTGAATCTTGCAAGCTGGGAATCAATGAGATGTGTAGGCATCTTTGTTGTACTTATTATCTGGATCTTATTTGTTGGTTCTGAATCTTGCAAGCTGGGAAACACGTCATGATGATGCAAAGGACAACAACCATAACAAACAGTTCAAACTTGATAGTATTATCTTTGTGAAAGTGCGACAAATGTGCTGATCGTGTGCGTCCTTAGAATAATAATTCTAATTGTTGTGCATGTTGATCCTGTGGCACTGATAGAACGAGCTAATGCATTGCTTGTTTTAAGTATAAATTTCTATTAAATCTGATTAAATTTAAGTAGAGTGACCACTAACTCCTGTTATTAAAGTACCAATACAGACCCGCTCGTGAACCGATGTGTGGCCGAGAGTGCATCTTCTATCGGGCGTGCAGTGGACGAGGGAGGGGTAGTAACTGTTGTCGCCTGTACACACTCAGCTTACTGTTGAATCCAGTTCCCCTAGAGATGAAAAACGAACTGCTGCCGCCGCCTACACACTCATTCACTCGAAGAGACTCCAATGGCGATCCGAGGGGTGAGCCTGCTGGATATGGCCTTCAGCAAGGAGTTCCCCTTTGAGTTTGTCGTTCAGTCCTATGGCTGCATCAAGTTGAATGTGATGTACACCAACGATACGGACTCGTTGAAGCTCTGCCTCGCCTCAGTCCTATGGCTGCACCAGGTTCTAGAGCATTCGCCCGTTTCATCGGCAGCGCCGACTGCACCTTCGCTATGGTGGAGAGAAGGAAGAACGTGATGATTCGGCCATCTGGTGCAACAAGCTTGTCGACATCCAGAAGCAATACAAGATCATCAGCAACAGGCAGGAGAAGGACTCCATGGTTGACCTTGCTGAGACCATCATCGACCCTTGATACGCCAACATGAAAGAAGACGACCTGAACACGTGGCAGGTACCTCTGAATCTAGCCTACATAACCTATGCGGCCAAGGACGCATACGCATGCTACGACATGTACAGGTAGATCTTGGACATGAGGGTGTGTCTGCTTCCCTTAACTGACGAGTACACGGACAACCGCAGTGTAATGATCAAGCGTGCCAGGAAGGTCTAGATGTTGTACTTTATCTGTTTATAAGCACCTTTATCATCTCAGTGTTTCATGCATTAGCCTATGTGTCGTAATTATCTGTTTTGTCCGAAATATTTCTTTTAAGAACCCATTAACCTGATTGCTTTTTTTAGCGGCTATTTGCTTATGTATGTAAACTAGTTCACATGTCCGTAAAAAAACTAGTTCACTCGGCTGCCGTGCTTTGAATCTCCTTCCTCCCAACATATTCCCCTCCTCAGGTGGACCCAGCAGGTCTCTGAATTTTCTCCCAGTTTCTTTTTCAATGTAAACTGAGTTTTCTCCCAGTACTTTCCCCTAGAACCAACTCAACTGTCCCACGTCTAGCCTAAAAAATAATAATACCCCACGTACTATTAACTCATCAAATTAAAATGATATTTTATTTCGTAAGTCGAAAGTTCTTAAAAATAATAATAATAATTGTTTATATATAACTTGGAAAGTTAACTCCTAGTGATTGCGTACATAAGATTGCAAAGATTTTACACACGTGCAATCATGTGTTTATGTTTTTATAACATTTCTACGTCTAGACCAACATGATATTTTCACCCAGCCCAGCAAGTCCGGGGATTTCGAGAAAAATGCAAATGGGATTTAATCGGGCTGCATAGATGCTACATCATTGTTTCACCCAGCCCACCAATTTGGACTAAAAAACAAATGGACTGGCTGACATGTGTGCCAGTAGGTCGAAGCCTAAGAAGGCATTGGATTTACATCCAACGGCTGACATTCTTCTTCAATCTCTCGTCTTCTTCCCCCAGCGCTGCCGGAACCACCATAGTGGGTGGTTGACTTGTGGGCCTACTAAGTTGACGAGGACGGAGGGCTTTGTCAACTTAGTCAATATGAACGATTCTAGCTCCAGTGACCGTACGATGTCCATCCAGTGGCCATAGTGCTTCTTCAACCTCTGGTCTTCTTGCTCCAGCCGCCCAAAGCAGCGCCGGTCGTGTCGCGTGCTCTTGCCTCTTGTGGCTGGCTATGATGCCGCGGAGGCCTCACCGCCCCCTACTACTCCCACCACTGGCCCAGGGTATCCCTCTACTCACCCACACCCCCTGTTATTCTGCGGCGACGGTAGCCTCACGCCGTAGCCGAACCAGTGAACCCTCGTACTCCTCTCCGCGTGGGCATCCACTGCCGCGTCTTCCCCGGCTCCGCGTCATCCCCTTCCTAGGCCTCGCCGTCGTCCACCGCCTTGGTGCTCTCGGTGCGGCGTGGTCAATGAGGTCAACGACCGACTTCCATCGGAAGAGTACTGTACGTGGAGAGGCTGACAGCTAGGTCCACGGCCATAGCCCAGTCTTTTTGTGATTTGCCAAGTAAGTCACTTTGTCAGGCCTGTTGGGCTGCAAATCTTTGAAGACGAGGAGAGCTTCATTCGGCTGGTTGAGAAAATGGCCTATCAGTAATGAGAAATGGGCTGTACATTTTTAAAACACATCAAACTGTCAATTAGTTTCAAATATCTTTTTTCGTTTCGATATTTTAAATTACATTAATTTTTATGCCTGGAGAATTTGTTGGATTTTATATTGATATACATTTATTTTTAAAATCAGTTTGAATGTGAGTCGAAATTTCGGGATTAAAAACAGTTCGGACCGCACCGAAATATGCAAAATTTCGTATAATTTTTTAACTGTGGACACAATATGGGCTGTAATGCTAACAAAAAGAATATGGGCTCCAAAATAAACCTTAAGAATTAGCAAATGGGCTGTAAATTATTAGAAATAATGGCAGATGGGTTGTATGCTGGTTTCCACAGATTTGAGGATTTCCTAAAAAAAGACTGACGCACAAGCACTGACTGTTGGATGTCCATTGAACGGCCGTCGTGCTTCTTCAATCTCTGCTCTTCCTGCTCCAGCCGCTCAAACAAGCTCCAGCGGGACTGCCTGCTCCCTCCTCCCTGTGGCCGGCTGTGCTGCCGTGCAGGCCTCACCGCCCCACCGTACTCCCATCGCTGGCCTAGCCATCCCTCTACTCACCCACACCTGCTGTTATTCTCCGGCGACGGCAGACGAACTAGTAAACCCTCATACAGTCGTACTCCCCTCCGCGTGGGAAACAACTGCCGAGTCTTCCCTGCCTCCGTGTCGTTCCCTTCCTAGGCCTCGCCGTCGTCCACCGCCCTGGTGCTCTCGGCACGGCCTGGTCAATGTGGTCAACGACTGACATGCATCTGAACTGGACTATACGTGGAGAGGCCGACAACTGGTTCCACGGCCGCACACAAGGAAATGCCTCCTTATTATGCGCAAAATAATGATGCCTCCACCTGACATCAGGGACCCACCGAAAGGGCCTCTGTATTTCACAAAAAAACATTGCCGCCGCTGACAGCTCGGACCCACCAGCTATATCTTCGCACGGAAGGAAGTGCCTCCTTATTACGCACAAAAAAATGAATACTCCCCCTGTTAGCTGGGACCCAGTATAGTGGCAGGCTGACTTGTGGGCCTACTAAGTTGACGGGGACGGAGGGCTTTGTCAACTTAGTCAATATGCACGATTCTAGCACCAGTGACCGTACGATGTCCATCCAACGGCCGTAGTGCTTCTTCAACCTCTGGTCTTTTTGCTCCAGCCGCCCAAACCAGCACCGATCGTGCCTCGTGCTCCTGCCTCCCGTGGCCGGCTGTGATGCAGCGGAGGCCTCACCGCCCCCTACTACTCCCACCGCTGGCCAGGACATCCCTCTACTCACCCACACCCCCTGTTATTCTGCGGCGACGGCAGCCTCACACCGCAGCGAACTGGTGAACCCTCGTACTCCTCTACGCGTGGGCATCCACTGTCACGTCTTCCCCAGCTCCGCGTCATCCCCTTCTTAGGCCTCACCGTCGTCCACCGCCCTGGTGCTCTTGGTGTGGCTTGGTCAACGTGTTCAAGGAACGACTTCCATTGGACGTGGAGTGTACATGGAGAGGCTGACAGCTGGGTCCAGGGCCGCAGCAAGGAAGTGCCTCCTTATTACGTGCAAAATAATTATTCCTCCACCTGACAGCGGGGACCCACCGTACGGGCCACCGTATTTCGCAAAAAAAAACGTTTGCCTCTGACTGCTGGGACCCACCAGCTACATCTTCGCACGCAAGGAAGTGCGTCCGGGCAAAAAAATGATTCGCCCCCCTGACTGCTGGGACCCACCAGCTACATCTTCGCAGGCAAGGAAGTGTCTGACAGTTAGAACCCACCTGGTCGAAGCGTACGTAGCGTTGTCATTCTGGTTGCGAACGTGTACGTACATATATACTGGTGGATGTAGAGGCGCGCATGTGTCATAGTAGAGGCGCGTACGTGTCGTAGTAGAGGCGCGCACGTAGCATGTACACGTACGTACAGCAGCCAGGGTGCAAGAAAGAAAATACGGCCACGTATGTGTACATACGAGCGGGGTCTCGATCGCCTACTCGCGCATACGTACGGCCAGGGCTCGTGTACATGGCTGGGTCGAAACGGAGAAACAGCGTAGTCGTCGTGTTCATGGGGAGGAAACGGAATGTGTCGTGTTCATCGGGAGGCAACAGAACGCGTGGGAGCCAACCGGCTGGGTCGAAACGGAATGTGTGGTCGTGTTCATCGGGAGGGCTTGGACGGAACAGGCGATGGAAACGAGGCCTGGCGTACCGCAAAACGAAGGAAACAGACCTCCTACATTCGGAACGGGGTCTTGTTGATCGGGAGGGGTGTGGCGTACCGCAAAACGGAGGAAACGGACCTCCTACGGTCGAAATGGGGGTCCTTTTGATCGAGAGGGGTGTGGCGTACCGCAAAATGGACGAAATGGACCTCCTACGGTCGAAACGGGGGTCCTGTTGATTGGGCGGGGTGTGGCGTACCGCAAAACGGATGAAACGGACCTCCTACGGTCGAAAAGGGGGTCCTGTTCATCGGGAGGGGTGTGGCATACCGCAAAACGGGGCTCCATGGGATACTGTTCATCTCCACCGTCGACCTCCTACAGCCTCCACGGGCTCCTCTTCATCCAGCCTCCATCGTGCGCTACTCCACTGGCTACTATTCAACCAATTATCGTCACATCTATGATGATACCGGGTTTTGTCACAATTATCGTCATAGAAGTGTCATATATATGACATAAAAAATTTCGTTCGGCCCAAAATGTCATGGATGTGTCTTTTTTTGTAGTGTAGAGCTCACATGCTTAGCCGGAGAAACAACTTGCAATGCTTTAGGTAATGCCTCGGTGTCAAAATTGCACTTCGATGCAAATGGATATGACATGAAAGAATGTGATGCACCAGAATCAAATAAGACTTTTGCAGGAATATCATTAACTGGAATATTACCCATGATCACTTGAGAAGAATCCTCTGCTTGAGCTGCATTAATCATGTTCACCCTTGCATACTTGGGATTATGATTGACCACCGCATTGCTTGAAGATCTCAGAGGAGGGGGAGGCGGAAGGTGCCTTTGGTTGAAGCACTTGTTCGCATAGTGACCTTTCTGCTGACACTTGTTGCAAGTCAAGTCTGAGAGTGGACGATGATAAAGAGCACTTGACCTTGGAGCTTGAGTCTGAGACTTGTACTGACAGCCTGGATTGGGTGGGTGGGAAGATCCATGGCCACCTTTGTTCTTCTACTGGTAGGGCTGACGAAATGGAGGAGGAGGAAGCCAGAAGTTCTGTTGCTTAGCTCCCACTTGTGAGTAAGAAGAAGACTAAACTAAATCCCTGATTCTCTTCTTAGAAGCCTCACACTTGAGCTGAGCACCTTCTTGCTTGAGGGCCATGTTATAGAATTGACCGGACTTAGTAGGCTCCACGAGAACGAGAGCTAACTGCAGATCTTCTTTGAGGCCACCCCTAAAGTGATAGATCATGCTCTTTTCATCAGGAACATCCTGGCTTGTGAAGCGAGCAAGTTTTTGAAACTAGATGTTGTATTGGTACACGGACATGCTGCCTTGCTTGAGATTTCGGCACTCCTCACGCTTGCTCTCAGCAACACTTGTTGGAATGTGGTGAGCTTTGAAGTCTCGGCAGAAATAATCCCAGGAAATCACACGACCGCCTCTAGAATCTTTGTATTGTTCATACCAATCATCAGCTTGGTCCTTCAGCTGAAAAGAAGCGAACTTGACATAGTCCTCAGGCCTGACATTGCTACATTCAAAATGCTTGTTGATGTCCACGAGCCAATCATCGGCGTCCGTGGCCTCGGCACAGTAGCTAAAAGACTTCGGCTGATTTGCAAGGAACTGGTTGAGGGTAGCAAACTGAGGCTGATTGTTGAAATTCCCTTAGCCTTGATACCCTTGGTTTCCTTGACCTTGGTTGCGCTCTTGCAAGAGTTGCAAAAGCATCTGGGCGTTGGTGGCTACCATGACAGCTTGCCATGCCTCTGGAGGTGGTGGTGGTGGTGGAGGAGGGTTCGCTTGACTCCCATCATTGCATTCCGGATTCAGATGCGTTGGAGGAGCCATCCTAAAGAGGGTGACATCCGTTAGCATCTTGATAGATAGATAGACAAGCTGAATCAACAAATAGAAATTGCAACATATAGTCTTCACAATAAACATTCGAACAAGGATGAACAAATGAATTCCAAAGTTAACATCACACATCCATTAAGGTGAGAAGCCACTTAGACAAAGGTTGATAAATAAAACAACAAGGTACGAATGGAACAAATAAGTGGTAAGGATTACCCAATCACATACCAAATATTTGCCGGAAGAATAACTAGAGCTACTTGAATTCCCACCTATAAACTCTTGAAACTTTCTGGTTATGCAATCTAGTGTTGGGGATATAGGGAGGCACAATATATATCACACAACTAACAAGCCCTACGCTCCAACTGTATCCATCCGTCAACACATAACCAAGAAACCTTCCTCAACCTTCGAAAAGCACCTGTTATACGAGTTATGGCGATACTCCCGAACTCCCACCCCAGTACTAGGTGGCGTCGAGGTTATCTCACCAACAACTTCATAAAAGAGATTTTCGATGTCGGCGAACTTAGGTATTCCAGAACTGCAACGATAAAATTTTGACGACAACACCTCGGAGCTCAACTCCCCGGGACACTGCCACAACCCCTAAATGTCAGGAGGCACCAAGAAAAATGTTCTTGTCACAAGAATATCGGAACAATCCCAAGATACCTGCGTGATCCTAAAAAAATCGTGAAATTTGAGAAGAGGGAAGTAAAAACATCTACGTCAGGAGGCCTCACCAGAGCGACAAAGGGACTGAGGAGTAAAAAGAATCCTACTCTCCGGTATATATAATCCTAAGACTCAAAACATTTTGTTCTAGACTCAACAACGTCAGCGATTCGATCAAGCAGGGGGGGTCCTAAGTCGGGGATGGTTATTATTACAAACTTGTAATGCCCACGATGCGGCTATAGCTCCCACGTGTCGAGGCACGACTTAGAGACATAACCGCATAGTGGTTTTGTCGCAAGAAGGGTCATCTTCACAAACATCCAATGGAATGAATAAGACAGGGATAAATAGAGTTGGCTTACACTCGCCATGTCACACAATACATAAATAATTCATACAACATCAGAGTACAATCATAGCCAGACTATGGACAACCAAATGAAAACGAAGATAAACCCTAAATGCTAGATTTCCGATCATCCCAACTGGGCTCCACTACTGATTATCAGGAAACGGCTCATAGTAACGACCATGGTCCTCGTCGAACTCCCACTTGAGTTCGGTCGCATCATCTGCACTTCTATCATCAACACCTTCAACTGTTTTGGAAGTATCCTTGGGTCACAAGGAATCAGCAATCTCACACCCGTGAGATCAAGACTATTTAAGCTTATGGGAAGGATATGGTAGTGAGGTGGAGCTGCAGCAAACGCTAAGCAAATATGGTGGCTAACATACGTAAATAAGAGTAAGATGAGAATCTACGCAACGGTCGTGAAGCTACAAGTGATCAAGAAGTGATCCTGAAACTATTTCCTTCAAACATAATCCAAAAACCGTGTTCACTTCCCCGACTCCGCCGAAAAGAGACCATCACGGCTACACACGCGGTTGATTCATTTTAATTAAGTCATGTGTCAACTTCTCTACAACCAAATATTAACAAATTCCCATCTGCCACATAACCATGGGCACGACTCTTGAAAGTTTATACCCTGCAGGGGTGTCCCAACTTAGCCCATCACAAGCTCTCACGATCAACGAAGGATATTCCTTCTCCCGGAAAGACCTGATCAGTCTCGGAATCCCGGTTACAAGACGTTTCGACAATGGTAAAACAAGACCAGCAAGACCGCCCGATGTGCCGACAAATCCCGATAGGAGTCGCACATATCTCGTTCTCAGGGCACAACGTATTGGACAAGCTATGAGTAAAACCAGCCCTCAAGTTTCCCCGAGGTGGCCCCGCAAGCTGCCCGTTTCGGACCAACACTTAGAGGAGCACTGGCCCGGGGGGTTAAAATAAAGATGACCCTCGGGTGTACAGAACCAAGGGAAAGTTATAGGTTGTTAGGAAAATGTAAAACCAAGGTTGGGCCTTGCTGGAGGAGTATTTTTCAAGGCGAATTGTCAAGGGGGTCCCATAACCCCAACCGCATAAGGAACACAAAATCAAGGAACATAACACCGGTATGACGGAAACTAAGGTGGCAAAAGTGGAACAAAACACTAGGCATAAGGTCGAGCCATCCACCCTTCGCTAAGTATATAGATGCATTAATTAAACAAGAGATAATGTGATATCCCAACATATCCATGTTCCAACATGGAGCAAAACTTCAACTTCACCTGCAACTAACAACGCTATAAGAGCGGCTGAGCAAAAGCGGTAACTTTGCCAAACAATGGTTTGCTAGGAAGGTGGGTTAGAGGCTTGACATGGCAATATGGGAGACATGATATAACAAGTGGTAGGTAGCGCGACATAGCGATATAACGAATAACTAGCAAGCAAACATAGAAGTGATATCGAGGGTATGGTCACCTTGCCTACAAAGTTCTCTGAGTTGTCGAAAAATTGATCCTCGTTAGCGTACTCAATAGGTTCCTCGTTCATGTACTCGTATCCCGGCTCTACCCAAAGCAAGAACACAAGCAATGGAACAACAATCAATCACGATGCAATGCACAAGCAACATGATGCAAGGCATGGCATGGAATGCAAGATATGATGTGCAATGCATATGGGTACTTCGGATGGCAAAGGATGATCAATGCATCACCTTGTCAAAACAAGTATGCCTCTGGAAAGATGAGGTGATTTCGGTAAAAATCGATATAAGGATCACCGGAAACGGATGCACGGTTTGCAAATGACAAGCAACACAAGAATGATGCAAATCTGCGATTAACAGCATCATAGCACTTAGAATGCAACAAGAAACTATGCTACGATAGTCCAACATAGCAACAAAGCCTCTGACTATAAATTAGACATGAATCTCTACAAATCATGAACACTAAGATCCTGCTAGTCCACACTAGAACAAGCTCAAAATAGCATGGCAAAAATGCAAATGACATCAGCTTCACAGACTTTGAGAAAATACCAAGCATGGCAAAACAGCAGCATATAGCAATGTTTAGAGCAAGCAAACAACATGCTACAGGAATATATCATGGCAAACAAAGGCATGCAAAGCTAGTACTAAACACATAGAACAAAACTCCCTTACTGAACTTTATCCCAAGAGGCATGGAAAATGATGTGGCACCCATGCAAACATGGCAAGTTATATGAACATTTTCAGTCTTAGTAGAAAAACAAGACCTGACAGGAACAGATTCATGATAGTAACCTTGCAAACTCAAATCACTCACCACAAAGCATTTCATGGGACAGCAAGGTAACCAACAGTAAGTAGACATGTTTAAGAAGCTAAGAATGGCAAGATCAAGTTCATAGGGTAAATGCATCACTAGAAAAACACATGGCAATATTGATTATCATGTTAATAATCTGCTAGGAACAATATTTAGCAAAAGTAGAGCAAGGAAAAGACATGCTAGGTTACTCCATAATTACAACCAGAGGCATGAATGGATAGTGCGGTACCACATCTTCAAAACATGATTACTGAACTATCTCAAAATGTGCATGGATCTCATGATACCAACAAGTTTACATAGCATCTAATGTTACAGGAAAAGGACTTGGCAAAACCACTGTCTGAAATCAGCAACATTATGAAGCCTACTTTGCATGCTTGTGCTAGTCACCACATAGATCAAAAAAATACAAGAATTGAACCCCTGTAAATATGGCATGTTGGAGCTCAAAAACCATGTAGACATCTGACAACCCACAAGTATAGGGGATCGCAACAGCTTTTGAGGGTAGAGTATTCAACCCAAATTTATTGATTCGACAGAAGGGGAGCCAAAGAATATTCTCAAGTATTATCAGCTGAGTTGTCAATTCAACCACACCTGGAAACTTAGTATCTGCAGCAAAGTGTTTAGTAGAAAAGTAATATGATAGTGATGGTAACGATAACAAAAGAGTAATGAAAGCAAAGTAATGTTTTTGGTATTTTGTAGTGATTGTAACAATAGCAACGGGAAAGTAAATAAGTGTAAACCAGTATATGGAAAGCTCGTAGGCATTGGATCAATGATGGATAATTATGCCGGATGCGATTCATCATGTAACAGTCATAACATAGGGTCACACAGAACTAGCTCCAATTCGTCAATGTAATGTAGGCATGTATTCCGAATATTGTCATACATGCTTATGGAAAAGAACTTGCATGACATCTTTTGTCCTACCCTCCCGTGGCAGCAGGGTCCTAATGGAAACTAAGGGATATTAAGGCCTCCTTTTAATAGAGAATCGGAGCAAAGCATTAGCACATAGTGAATACATGAACTCCTCAAACTACGGTCATCACCGGTAAGTATCCCGATTATTGTCACTTCGGGGTTAACGGATCATAACACATAATAGGTGACTATAGACTTGCAAGATAGTATCAAGAACTCTCATATATTGATGAAAACATAATAGGTTCAGATCTGAAATCATGGCACTCGGGCCCTAGTGACAAGCATTAAGCATAGCAAAGTCATAGAAACATCAATCTCAGAACATAGTTGATGCTAGGGATCAAACCCTAACAAAACTAACTCGATTACATGGTAAATCTCATCCAACCCATCACTTTCCAGCAAGCCTACGATGGAATTACTCACGCACGGCGGTGAGCATCATGAAATTGGTGATGGAGGATGGTTGATGATGACGACAGCGACGAATCCCCCTCTCCGGAGCCCCGAACGGACTCCAGATCAGCCCTCCCGAGAGGTTTTAGGGCTTGGCGGCGGCTCCGTATCGTAAAACGCGATAATTTCTTCTCTCCTATTTTTTCTCCCCGAAAGCAGTTATATAGAGTTGGAGTTGGAGTCGGAGGGTCTCCAGGGGGCCCACGAGGTAGGGGGGCGCGCCCTAGGGGGGGCGCCTCCCACCCTCATGGCAAGGGTGTGGGCCCCCTGGTCTTCATCTTTGGCGAGGATTTTTTATTATTTATTGTAAGATATTCCGTGGAGTTTCAGGTCATTCTGAGAACTTTTGTTTTCTGCACGTAAAACAACATCATGGCAATTCTACTGAAAACAGCGTCAGTCCGGGTTAGTTCCATTCAAATCATACAAGTTAGAGTCCAAAACAAGGGCAAAAGTGTTTGGAAAAGTAGATACGACGGAGACGTATCAACTCCCCCAAGCTTAAACCCTTGCTTGTTCTCAAGCAATTCAGTTGACAAACTGAAAGAAATAAAGAAAAACTTCTACAAACTCTGTTTGCTCTTGTTGTTGTAAATATGTCAAAATAGCATTCAAGTTTTCAGCAAAGATTATAACTAACCACATTTGCAATAATTCTCAGGTCTCATGATTACCCATATCAATAGCATAATCAACTAGCAAGCCATAATAATAAATCTCGGATGACAACACTTCCTCAAAACAATCATAATATGATATAACAAGATGGTATCTCGCTAGCCCTTTCTGAGACCGCAAAACATAAATGCAGAGCACCTTTAAAGATCAAGGACTGACTAGACATTGTAATTCATGGTAAAAGAGATCCAATCATAGTCACACCCAATGTAAACTAACAATAATGAATGCAAATGACAGCTGCGCTCTCCAGCTAGTGCTTTTTTAATAAGAGGGTGATGACTCAACATAAAAGTAAATAGATAGGCCCTTCACAGAGGGAAGCAGGGATTTGTAGAGGTGCCAGAGCTCGGTTTTGAAATAGAGGTGAATAACAATTTTAGCGGTATACTTTCATTGTCAATATAATAACCAAGAGATGGCGATATCTTCCATGCTACACACATTATAGGCGGTTCCCAAACAGAATGGTAAAGTTTATACTCCCCCTCCACCAACAAACATCAATCCATGGCTTGCTCGAAACAACGAGTGCCTCCAACATACATCAAGTCCCAGGGGGAGTTTTGTTTGCAATTATTTTGATTTAGTTTGCATAAAGCATTGGACTGGGCATCCCGGTGACCAGCCATTTATCTCGTGAGTGAGGAGCGGAGTCCACTCCTCTTGAGAATAACCCGCCTAACATGGAAGATATAGACAACCCTAGTTGATGCATGAGCTATTCGAGCATAAAAAATAGGATGATTATTTGAAGGTTTAGAGTTTGGCACATACAAATTTACTTGGAACGGCTGGTAGATACCACATATAGGAAGGTATAGTGGACTTATCTGGAATAAGTTTGGGGTTGAAGGAGTTTGGCTGCACAAGCAGTATTCCTGCTTAGTACAGGTGAAGGCTAGCAAAAGACTGGGAAGCGACCAACTAGAGAGCGACAACAGCCATGTACATGCATTAAAATTAATAAACATTGGATGCAAGCATGAGTAGGATATAATCCACCATGAATATAAATATCGTGATGGCTATGTTGATTTGTTTCAACTACATGCGTGAACATGTGCCAAGTCAAGTCACTTATATCATTCAGAGGAGCATACCACCCTATCATACCACATCATAACCATTTTAATAGTATGTTGGCACGCAAGGTAAACCATTATAACTCATAGCTAATCAAGCATGGCACAAGCAACTGTGATCTCTAATTGTCATTGCGAACATGTTTATTCATAACAAGCTGAATCAAGAACGATGAACTCATCATATTTACAAAAACAAAAGAGGTCGAGTTGGTACCAGCTTTTCTCATCTCAGTCAGTCCATCATATATCATCATGATTGCCTTTCACTTGCACGACCGAACGATGTGAATAATAATAAGAGTGCACGTGCATTGGACTAAGCTGGAATCTGTGAGCATGCAATAAACACACGAAGACAAAGCAATATGGGCTCTTTTGTTAGATAAACAATAATGCATATAAGAGCCATTTCAACAATTTAATCATGGTCTTCTCCTACCAACCCCCAAAGAAAGAAAAGAAAGAAAACTATTTACACGGGAAAGCTCCCAACAAGCAAAAGAAGAACATGAAATATTTTTGGGTTTTCTTTTTAATTACTACTACAAGCATGGAAAGTAAATTAATTAAAAGCTACAACTAAATTTTTTGGTTTTTCTTAAGGTTTATTAAACACACAAGAAGAAAGCATAAAAGGAAATAAACTAGCATGGATGATACAATGAAAAAGTATGAGCACCGACATCTAGCAATGAGTGTGTGTGAACATAAATGTAATGTCGGTGAGAAATACGTACTACCCCAAGCTTAGGATTTTGGCCTAAGTTGGTTTATGGCCACGGCTGGCCTAGCGGATATCCATAATAATAGTTGGGGTCATACTGCGATGAGGAAGAACAAGGCTCCGATTGCCACTGGCTGGCAATCATCTCCCGATCCCACTGATAGTTAGACTGTCGTGCAGGATCAAATTATGGTTCTGGTTCTGGCTCCTCGGCTGGTGCAGGGTTCCGGTAGGCGTGGATAGCCGTCAATGGAACAAGGTACGTGCCTACAGTCAAATCAAACAAAGCAGGAGCAGGCAAGGTGATAGTCTCAGGATGATGTTTATTAAAGAACAATTGATATTTAAGCTGTCCTGCCCTATTCTTAACAATAAAATCATGTGCCACCATACTTTTATAATCTAAATAAACACAAGGCAACACTTTTTCTCCCTTCTCAGCATGCCTAATAGGTATGTTAAAATGTGCAGCTGGGCGTGTAGCATAGATGCCTCCAAAGATGGGACCCTTAGTACGGTTCATACTTGACTGTCTAGCAATAATGCCGCCCATACTAAAAGTGTTATCACTGTATAAACCTTGGAGCAGAATAATTATATCAGGGATACTAAGGTTTCCACAGTTTCCGCGTCCAATTAAGCAATGACTAGCAAATAATGCAAACTAACGTAAAACGGGAAAATTTATGCTAGTGATTCATGCATTGGAAACCTTCCTAGTTTCCCCTACAGTGATAGTATTAATAAATCCCTCCACATCATCATGATGTGGTTCTTCTGTCTTGCCCCCAAAACGGACTAAACAAGTCCGACAGAAATCATAAAGTGACATCTCCTTATGCTCATCATATAAATGAAACTTCACCGTAGGTGGTGAGTTCCTAGAATGAAAATGAAAGTTTTGCACAAAGGTATTTGTGAGTAAGAGATACCGATCGCATTGGTCGTGGAGGAAAGCGGTAATGCCTGCATTATGAGCCAATTCATGAAAATCTTCATAAATCCCGGATGCTCTCAAGAAATCCTCGGAAGGCCATTCACACGCCCGAACCCCCGTGGTGCGCGGCAAATTATACTTAGGCTTCGCTGCCTTTTCCTTCGAGCTTTGGCTCGATGAGCCCCTCAATAATCTCCTCATCATTTTCCGAAAAATTCTGAAATTTTTAGTAACTTCAAAATAAAAGTAAACCAAACTCAATAATATTGATAGCAACTAGTCCTACAAGTGCCTAGAGCCTATATCATGCATCAAAACTACTTTTGACCATATAAATTTGACATGCAAGCTCAAGAACAGGGTCACCTAAGCAGCAAACATTTGCAATGAATAAAGCACTAGAACAAAAACTAATTGGACCAATGGAGGAGTCACATACCAAGGAACAATCTCCCCAAGCTGTTTTGTGAGAGGTGCTTTGAGCAAGGCACTACTAGAAAAAGGGCTATAGATGGGATTGACACTAACGGCGCACCAGACAAGCGGTGCGCCATTAGTGGCGCACCACCTTCTGATACGCCATTAGAGTTGAAACTACTAATGGCGCACCTGGCCAGGGTGCGCCATTAGTATCAAAAAAAATTTTGAACTAGTGCGCCAGTCCAAACATACTAATGACGCATCCAGACATAGTGCGCCATTACTAGTTGTAACTAGTAATGGCGCACCGGTCGGAAAGTGCGCCACTAATGTTGTTTTTTTATTATATTTTTTATTCCTTTTTTTGCAAAACTACTAATGGCGCACTGTTCCACCATGCGCCATTACTAGTTTAAACTAGCAATGGCGCACTGTTGAACAGTGCGCCATTAGTATGTTTTTTATTATATTTTTTATTCCTTTTTTTTGCAAAACTACTAATGGCGCACTGTGGAACAGTGCGCCATTAGTATGTTTTCTTTTTTTTCTTTTGCAAAACTACTAATGGCGCACCACCAGAAGGTGCGCCATTAGTAACCTGGATTACTAATGGCGCATTTAGAGTTGGTGCGCCATTAGTAAGTGGGCAACAACAAGATATTTTGGACAACCTCTCCTACCCACACTCCCTTTCTCCCCACTTCATTCTCTCCACCTCCTCCTTGTCTCGGGTGCCTCCTCTTTTTCACCTCATTTCCACCATAGATTCATTCAATTTAAGTGGTTAAATTACCTTGTTTTGATAGGTAAGTAAGGGGGGAAGCTATATTTATGTTGTTCTCCCTACAACAATGTGCACATGCACTTTTTATGGCCTAGCTAGATCTATGTATGTTCGTGGTGTTGCATATGTTTGTGGTGTTGCATATGTGTTTCTGTTTGGAGGTGTACCAGTATTTGAAATGCGATAGTTGCCAATATTTTGCCGAAATGTTGATTCATTTCCGTTTCGGTGAGAATTTTGGCATTAAGCATTCTTTTTGGTCCTATTTTTAGGGAAAGTCATGCCAAATTTATTCATGGTTCTAAAATATCGTTTTGCTCTACCCCGCAGGCGACCATGGTCCGCATGATGACCGAAGGCATCGTGAATAGGTTTTTGAGGTCCACGAAGGCCGAGATGCTTCAAAAGAACGAGACGGAGATAAGATGTCCGTGTCGAAGATGCAAGCTGAAGAGCCTTATTGCAGACCCGGAATCCCGGCAGGTGCGGGACCACCTGCTCTTGCGTGGTTTCATGGATGGCTATCGGTGGCAAGGTGATGAAGATGACTACGAAGTCGTCCATGGGGGCCGAGCAAGAAATGAGGAAGGGCAGCAAGACAACCACCGCGGCTCGGGCGGGCGAGAAGACGAAGAATCCCCAGGAGATGATCACGACGGTGATGCTGTACACAGTCATCATGTAGAAGATGCAGGACATGATGATGAGGAAGATGCCGGAGCAGACGACGGCATGATCATGAAGATGATGATGCCGGTGGAGCAGACGACGCTGGACCATCGATGGGCTGGGTGCAGGACCCTCATATTCAAGAGCTGCTTCTCAAGCAGACGGATAATGCAAGAGCTGCCGCCCGAGAGAAAGCCAAGATGGATCAACTTGAGTTAGACGCGGTTACTCCATTGTATGAAGGATGCAGGCCCGAGGATACCCGCCTGAAAGTAACGCTCATGGCTCTGGAGATGAAGGTAAAACACAAAATGACCGACGCATGCTTCGACGAGAACATGTCATTCTGGCACGAACGTCTTCCCAAGGGGAACAAGTGCCCGACCAGTTTGGAGGAGGCGAAGAAAATCGTGTGTCCTCTAGATTTACCGCACGTGAAATACCATGTGTGCATGAACAATTGCATCATTTATCGGGATGAGCACGCGGAGTCTACCATATGTCCGGTGTGCGGCGTCACTCGATACAAGAAGAGGAAGAAAGCTCCTCGAAAAGTGGTGTGGTAATTTCTGATCACTCCTCGTCTGCAGCGGTATTTCGTGGACCCTAAGGTAGCAAAGCTCCTGTGTTGGCACGCGGATAGGGAGGAGAAGAAGCGAGAAGATGACTCAAATGATCCGGAGATAGATAAAAAAGACAAGATGCTGAGTCACCCTAAGGATGCGAGCTAGTGGCAAGCGTTGAACTTCAAAGACCTAGAATTTGGGAACGATCCAAGGAACATCATGCTGGGCGTGAGCACCGATGGAGTCAATCCGTTTGGCAGCCAGAGAAGCACACATAGCACCTGGCCTGTGTTTGTGTGGATGTACAACCTTCCCCCCTGGTTGTGCATGAAGAGGAAGTACATTCACATGAGTATGCTAATTGAAGGACCGAAACAACCAGGGAATGACATCAATCTGTATCTGGGGCTGCTGAAAGAGGAGCTTGACACGCTGTGGAAAACGCCAGCCAATACGTGGGACGCCGCAGAGAAAGAATATTTCCCTATGAGAGCCGCGCTGCTCACGACGGTGCACGACTATCTCGGTTACGGATATGTCGCAGGGCAGGTGGTCCACGGATTTTCTGGATGCGTCAGGTGCATGGATGACACAACGTATTGCCAGCTAGATAGAGATCTCGGGTCTTCGAAAACCGTGTTCATGGGACATCGAAGGTGGCTTCGCGACGATGACCCGTGAAGAAAACGCAAGGATCTGTTCAATGGTGAAACCGAACCCCGAGGACGCCCGCGTACGAGGAGCGGCGAGGAAATAGACGAGCTGTTGAAAAATTGTAAAGATTGCCCACTGCCGGGAAAGAAGCAAAAGGCGCCAGAGCCAGGAAAGAAGCGAAAGGCGCCAGAGCCGCTGGTGAAGGTATGAAAAACGAGGTCTGTTTTCTGGGACTTGCCGTACTGGAAGATCCACCGTGTGCCTCACAGCCTTGATGTAATGCATATCACGAAGAACGTGTGCGAGAGTCTGCTTGGTACCCTGCTCAACATGCCAGAGAGGACCAAAGATGGGCCGAAAGGAAGGGCAGACTTGAAATCAATGGGCATCAGGCAGGAGCTTCACGCTATATATGATGATGATGATGATGATGATGATGATGAGGCGAAGCAGGACACGGAAAGTCGTCGCAAAGGCAAAAAGGCCAAGAAGACCGGAAATGACTACCCTCCCACGTGCTTCACTCTAAGTCAGGAGGAGATCGAGCAGTTTTTCACCTGCCTCCTAGGAGTAAAACTTCCTTACGGTTACGCGGGGAAGATAAGCAGATACCTAGACCCAGCGAAGCAGAAGTTCAGCGGGATGAAGTCTCACGACTGTCACGTGCTGATGACGCAGATACTTCCAGTTGCAATCCGTGGGATCATGGACGTGCACGTCCGTGAAACGCTATTTGGCCTATGCAACTTTTTCGACGTCATCTCTCGGAAGTCTGTTGGCGTGAGGCAACTCAGAAGGCTACAGGAAGAGATCGTGGTAATACTATGAGAGCTTGAGATGTACTTCCTGCCCGCATTCTTCGACGTTATGGTGCATCTGCTGGTCCATATCATGGACGATATCATCCAACTCGGGCCGACATTCCTGCACAGCATGACGCCGTTCGAAAGGATGAATGGTGTCATCAAAGGATACGTTCGCAACATGTCACGTCCAGAGGGAAGCATAGCCAGGGGCTTTCTGACCAAAGAGTGCATCTCCTACTGCACGAATTATCTAGGCATCGAGAACCCCGTTGGTCTGCTCGTCAACAGGCACCTCGGCAGGCTCGCTGGATGGGGTCACCGTGAGGGTCGCCGCGAAATGCATGTCGACTTCGAGGGTCGACTCGCCGACTTTGAAAGAGCAAACCTAGTCGCGCTACAACACATAGACGTGGTCGATCCTTGGGTGGTAGAGCACAAAACCTTTATTAAGAAGACGTACAATGACCGAGGCCAACAGAGGACGGACGGAGATATACTCAAAGAGCACAACTCATGTTTCACGCGTTGGTTCAAGCAGAAGCTTCTGTCGTACCCTTTACATGAGGATTCTTCCGTGGAAGAACAACTCATATTCGCCTTGTCACAGGGCGCCGAGCACAACCTGATGACCTATGAGGCGTACGATATCAACGGCTACACATTCTACACCGAGGCCAAGGACATGAAGAGCGATGGTTATCAGAACTCCGGGGTAACGATGGAATCCTACACCGGTAACGACAAGGACAGATACTACGGAAGGATCGAGGAGATCTGGGAGCTGAGCTACGCTGGAGAGAAGGTCCCGATGTTCCGTGTCAGATGGGCGAAGAGCGTCCTAAAAGAAGACCGGTATTTCACCACCATGGTTATACCCGAAGCCAAATCCAAGACCGCGGGCGCAAACATCACCGCGAAAAATGAGCCATGGGTACTAGCTTCCCAAGTGGACCAATGCTTCTTCATTACTGACCCGTCAAAGCCCAGTCGTGTTGTCGTGAGGAGAGGCAAAAGGAAGATCATCGGAATGGATGGAGTAGCCAATGAGCAAGACTTCGACAAGTACGGTGACCCGAGGATCGAACATGACGACGATGATGAAGTAGCAGCATACACCACAAGAAGAAGCAGGACCACCCTACCTAAAGGACGTCCGTTCCACAGAAGAACTCCATTTGCAAAAAAGAAGGGCAAGAAGATTGTGAACAAATAGCTAGCTAAGATCGATTGTATTTAAATCGTAGCCTTCATTTCTCGATTGTATTTCATGGGCACTTTTTGAACTATCATGAATATTTTTAAATTTCATGGACACTCGATCTCAATCCCCCTCCAGCTCGATCGCTATCCCACCTCGCCAGATCCGGTCCCCCTCGCCGCCGAGCACCCCCCGGTCCACCGGCCGCCGCCGCCGACCCCCCGCACCCTCGATTCCCCTACTCAACCACCGCCGCCGACCCCCCGCACCCCTCCCCTACTCAACCACCGCCACCGACCCCCCGCACCTCGCGCACCCTCCCCCGCTCCACCAGCATTACTGTTTGATGATATTTTAAAAAAAATATTACTGTCTTATAAAAAAATATTACTGTTATGATTTAAACAAGTTTGAACATATTTAAACACAAATAAGTATCAAACAGCATTTTAAATGCATAAAAAAAATTTGTGGAGCCTGGGAATCGAACCCAGGACCTCCTGGTGTGAGAACTGGCTGCTGACCAGTCGAGCTAGTAGAGGGAACTTGGTGTGGATCAGGTCAGGTGGAAGATAACCTTTTGGCTCGAGCAGAAATCAAAAAAAAATACTAATGGCGCACCACGGTGAGGTGCACCATTAGTATGGATGTACTTATGGCGCACCGAGGGGTGGTGCGCCATTAGTATTGTGCCATTTCTATAAGAAAAAAAACTACTAATGGCGCACCACGGTGAGGTGCGCCATTAGTATGGATGTACTTATGACGCACCGAGGGGTGGTGCGCCATTAGTATTGTGCCGCCCCCACCCAAATTAACCTATCCCCTCTCTCTCCCTCGCCCTCGCCCTCGATCCCCTTCCCCTCTCCTCTCCCGACGCCGCTGCCCCGCCGCCTCGACACCGCCCCGACGCCGCGACGCCGCCCCGTCGTCCTCGTCTCCGCCCCGACGCCGCGACGCCGCCCTCTACTCTCCTGATGCCGCCGCCCCGCCGCCCTGTCGTCCTCGTCTCCTCGGCGCCGCTCTCCCCGTCCACACCACTATCGCCGGAGCACCACCACCACCCGGACCTCGTCGCCTCCCGGACCTCGTCGCACCACCACCACCCGGACCTCGTCGCCCCACCTCATCGCCCCATCCACACCACCGCCCCCGTGAGCTCCCCCTCCTCCTCTCCCCACACCACCGTCCACGATGCATTTATTTTTCTGGAAAACTCCATATATTTCCTTCCATGTAAGAAGTTTAATACAAGTTTCATAGACAAGTTCCTTTATTGGAATTAACTTTGTTGCTTAAGTTGCAAAGAATATGGGTCAATTTGAAGTTGCTAAATTTTGTTGTCCTAGACTTATTTCTGTCTCCAATTTTTGCCCGGTAGATATACATTTCTGGAAGACTGCCCAATTTAAATTGTCTTGACACATCTTGCTGACATGTAAGATCCACATGACGGTTGACTAGGCACCAAACGAAGTCATATTTGTATGTAATATTATCCATAGAAATTGCTAATGGAGCTCGAGCTACATGGAGCCTGGAATTTGATATTTTTCAAAGTTATAATTTTAAGGTTTCAAAAAATTAGAGAAAATGCACACATACCTATGGATTTACCATTTGGCTGTAAAATACACAAATGTGCGAGCTAGGCAATACTAACAAAATCATGTATTTCTAGCACATGTACTATTCTCTATAGAAGTACATGATTTTTTTTGTACAACTCACATGAAGACTTACTTCATAATGAAATTTTACACACATCTAGTATACATCTATAAGTACTTGTGTATATTCTCAGATGTTTCTGAAACTTAGAAGGTCAATTTTTAATAAAATTCGGGCTTCATGGAGCCTGGGAGCCAAAAAGCCTCACTTTATACTGGCCGATCATTGTATGCTCATATCAGGTTAGGAATGGAGTGTTTAGAGAGCCATTTATCTGTCTTGGTGTAACTGTCAATTTTTTGACGAATGGCTATGGTAGAGTGTGAACGTATCAGGTGCACTGGCTCAATTCATGCACCAAATGCATTTGTGTTGTATGAGCAAAAACTGAGGGATATGGTCACGCTAGTAGATGGATTGTTAAAACAATGCAGAATAGTCCTTTTATTCCATCTCTTGCTGTACATCCTACTCTAGTAGGGAATTGGCGTCGACAACAAATCCAACTGATACTTTCTTCTTCCTCAGAATTTTGGTTTGATCCTGCAATTCTTGCTCTTGCAGCTCATTTTGTTAGCCACTAAATAAACAATAGTAACAGAAGGAGCATACTATCTAGGGTGAGGATTGTACGAAGTTCCTGATCCATCAGTACCTTATTTCTGAGGTCAAATAGCTCATCAAGGAATACCTTATTCTCCAAAAATATGCGGCTTTGACATAAGCAAGGCATAACCACTAACAACACTGTCATATATAGTGAACCTAACTCTATAGAATTTTTTTTCTTAAAAGTTGAGCTAAATCCTAACTACAGTGGATACATCACCATTTAGATGCTCTGAAGTAGGTTTTCACTAAGAGAATTCAAAACTAAGACATGTTCTTAAACTGAAGCAGTATTTGTATCACAGAAAAAGTTCTGAAGCTGTTGAACCTTACCATATGTAACAAGTTTTTTGCCTTCTTTGACCTGATATGCTTGACGATATTTCTGTTTGATTCTCAATTTGATCAAGCTCCTTCATGCTAAGTGGACCCATAAATACACCAAGTATATTGTACTACTATGACTGAGAGCTGATAAATTGGAGAAACATTGCAATATATATACAACAAGTAACTGTTCTGCCCCGTCTCTGTAAACTAGTACAAAATAATCCTTGATGTTCAGACCCAAAATTTAAGCATCAAGTTTGTTCGACAAAAAAAGGCAAGGAACATCATGAACAACTCTCCATGACTTAATTTTCCTATATGCATTGGCCTGTACAACAGGTTCACTTTTCCTATATGCATTGGCCAGTACAGTAGGTTCACTTTTCAAAACAAATTAGAGCAGACCTCATACACCAAGAAAACCTGAAAAAAATGAAGTTCAACCCCTCACTTTTCCTATATGCATTGGCCTGTACAGTTGGATTTGTTTCTGATTTTAGTGTTTTCAGTCTACTTTTCTATTTCTGCTTTAACATAACGGAATAACTAATGGTGGCTGCCTAATGATGACAGACTAAGTTTCTGATTTATTTTCTTATAGAAGTCTAGATTCATTGGTAGCAATTGTTTTCAGTGTCTCATGTTGCTTGTAGTGGTTTGTCCAAAATGTTGAATGATACTGCTTGGAGATGCATATATTATTTCACCTCTTCACATGCCAATGTATTTTCCATGTTGTGATGGAGGCCTTTTTTGACTTGTCCACCCGAGAGGCCCTTGAGTTTGCCAGAATGTCGATTAACTTCTGTTCCGGCAAATTCGGGTACTCCATATGTCCTATTTTCAGCAAAGGTCATGCTGAAATTTTCTGTGAATTTTAGCATGACTTTGCTAAAAATAGGACATATGGGGTACTTGTGACTAATGCATGGGCCGGGGTATCTTAGTAGTTAATTAAGTAGGATCAAGTGCCCCGGCGTACTTGTGACTAATGCATGGCTTTTAGGGTGCCTCGATGTCGATAAAAACCGAAATGATGAAAGCTTAGGCTTTTAGGGTGCCTCAGCGTCGAAAAACCCTCAATGATAAAAGCTTAGCTTTTAGGATGCCTCCGTCTCGACAAACCCTAAATGATGAGACCATGATCTTGTTCCTTGACAATAACCAACTTTTTGACCAAACTTTGTTCCTATTTAGAGAGAAACATGGCCAACAACGATGAGGCCGGGGGTTCGGGCGGCAAGGCATTCTGGAAGCTGTCCCAGGAGATGGAGGAACAACCTCACTTGTATGAGGACGCCGCCTTCCCCACCGATCCTGAGACCACTGATGGTACCGCCGAGGATGACCCCACTGATGCCACCACTGATGGTGCCGCCGAGGATGCCACCACTGATGATGGCGGCGCACACACGGATGGCAACAACCGAAGAGGCAACGGAAGGACCGGCGCCCGACCGTGCTCCGCACCCTCAAGGAGGAAGTTACTGAAGTGGACTCCGACGGGAATCCAACGGCGCCCGAACGAATAGTCAAGGGGTACTCGCTTTAGCTCGGGTGCATTCTCCGGAGCACCGTCTCGATCAACACCGAGAACCTGAGGCATCCTGACCGAGGGAATTTGCGCAACCTCCTCTTCACGAAGCTACACGAACGATACAAGTTCCCCACTAAATTTGAAAACACAAGCCTCAAAGGGAATAAAGTGAACAATGATGCCCTCACGAAGATGAGCAAGGCCCTGTCTACCTGGAAAAGCAATGTGAACAGAATGATCGAGAAAGGTGAGAGTTATGAGAAGATCAAGGAGAAAAATCCTTCGATCACCGAAGATGACTACAACGACTTCAAGATCAATTGCTCAAGCACCGCAAACTCCGAATCAAGTAAGTGGGGGAAAGAAATGCGGGAGCTGAACTTAGGGAACACACACTTGGTCCTGGCGGTTACAGAGTGGCGGAGCCTATATGGGACAAGGAGGAGGCGGACCGTGCCGAGCAAGGCCTACCGCCCCTCTTCGATAAATACGGTGACAAGCAGACCAGGAACTTTGTCAGGGCCTGGTACAAGAAGGACCCAAAAACAAAGGAGCTTACCACAGATCTGAAGACCAGGGCGCTTGAGCTTGTTCTGGTAAGGAATACACCCCCGCATAATTAGCTCCATATGGTCGCATTCTAATTAATGAAGCCAAATTTCTAAATGGTTCACATTCCTTCCGTAGGCGACTGAAAGCAGTAGCGCGGGGTCGACTAAGAGCAACCCTTGGGACACCACTCTAAATAGGGCGTTGAATGTAATGAAGAACAAGGATAAGCTCAGTAAGCCGACGTCAGCTGGTCGTGTGGCCGGCAAAGGCTTGTCGACAAAATGGTCGTCATACTACAACAGTGGTGGGTGAAAGGAGAAAAAGACCAGCTCGGAAAGCCAGGGGCGCGAGGTTCAAGAACTCAGGGCACAGGTGGCACGGATTCCGGAGATTGTCCAAGAGCAAGTGCAACAACAACTCGGAGCGACGATCACCGCCATTGTGCCTACCTTGATCCAGGGGATTAGTGCGTGGATTGAGGGCGGCCAACAGGGGCCGCCCCCGATTCCTAGCTTCACGGCCAGCAACTCGCAGAACGCGATGGCGGGGCCATTGGTGTCTCCGGTGCCAGCACGGGAGCTTAATGCACCCGGGTGTACGCCGGCCGGCACCTCTGCAGCAAGCGGCCCGCCGTCAACTGCACGCCCGCCGTTGGAGGTGCCTCGACATTAGCCGAGCTCGACGCCATCATCACGGTAACTAATTAAGCCTCTCTCGGCCGAGGACTTCATCTCCTTGCCTTTGACTGGGCATCCCTGACGCCCTACATGTTTTCGCAGGGCGCCGCCGACGTTCCGTGCACTCTCCTGTACTTCATGAACAACGAGTTGGTCGATGTCGCCAAGGGCAAAATCGTTCAACCGGGTAACCCCTTGTTCCACGGTACCCAGATGCCACCCAACTTGTTTAGGGTTCAACTGGTTCGGGTGCTGCCAGGCTGCGACAAGTTGTTACCACCGATTCGACCCGTCGGGGCCGACGATGATGATGTGATGACCCTCAGCGCCTGCCTGAGCTGGCCCTTTCTTTGGCCGAAGAGCCAGATTCGTTTGGGGGCGGGGGACACCACCCCAAAGACAACACCGCCAGTCGTGCCGGCGCCAAGTAGGCCCCATGGCAAGACCGCCGCAGCGGTGCCGGACATCCCTATGCCACTGGATCCAAACATGCATATGGCACAGGATCAGAACGACGACGACGACGATACATTTGCCAACGTCGATCAGTACTTTGCCGATCATGGGTACGGTGGCGACTTCATGGGGCCTCCTTCTCAAGAACCCAACCCAACAAAAGACGTGCGCGATCTAGCTGGTACCGCGGAGAAGCCAAGTTGCAACAGGCGTCGTCTGTCGTTCAGCTCTCAGGAGACGCCTCCAGCTGCCGACTTCACCGAGCCTCAGATAGGCAAGGTGCGAAATATTATCAGCCCCAACACACTCAAGAAGGCGGTCTGTGAGCAGAACTCGGTCCCATTACAGGAGAAGAAGAAGGCACGCAAAAGAAAGACTAACAAGGGTGCGGGCCAGCCGGCACCGAGTACGATCCGTGCTCAGGACGGGCCACCTTCACCTGAGGATATCTCGAGGAGGGTGCATGTGGCGGGTAGGCCGATGCTACCGAGAAATATGCTCGATGCTGCAATCAGTGCTATGCGGAGTCTGCATGACATTGTTCTTTCTTTGGAGAAGCGGCGTCTCGGAGAGAAGGATGTGGCATACCCGGTTTTCGCGGCCAAGGTGCCAGTGGGCAAGGGCTTTGTGGATAACTCCATCGGGGGTACGACCGTCCTGTGGTTTGATGACATCCACGCTATGTTGAACCTTCATCCGCTGCACTACACCTTCGTTCGGCTATTTTCGCTGAGTATGGAGATGCGGATCATTCGCGACAAGACCCCGGACATCATGATAGTCGACCCCTTCTACATGCGTGCCAAGATCTTGGGCAGCGCTGGGGACCGGCAAGTCGCGAGTTCTTACCTCAAAGGCGTCATTCTGGCAAACCAAGATAAGGATAACTTCCTCGTGCCTTACTTTCCCGAGTAAGTCCTCCCCTCAACCGCCCCGTAACATATGAATTCTTAGATTTCGATCGTTTTTCTTTTAACATTCCGTGTTTTCTGCAGTGACACACGTTGCACGCTCATCCTCCTAAGCCCCAAATATTCCATGGCCACGTATTTCGACCCGGACCGTCAGTCGAATGTAGACTACACAAATGTCAAGAAGGTTCTTGATGATGTTCTCCCCGGCTACGTCAAATCTGGAGGCACCTTCACCAGGCCTATTCGTAAGTACGGCAAGCACGTGTTCTCCCACAATACGATGTTCTGCTGCGTCAAGCAGCCGCCTGGCGGTCAGAAGGGTGCCTACTACGCCATCCATCACATGCGAGCGATTGTACGGGACCATCATCAACTTCTGCTACCGAGTAGACTCAAAGATTGGGCCACGAGCGTGTCGGCAATCCAGGACGCGGACATCAGACAAGAATTCTTTCGCATCCAGTCGGAGTTTGCGGAAATCATCCATTAAGATGTCCTTCGTACCTCGGGGCAGTTCTACTTCAGAAATCAACCGTCCAACAGTGACATCGACACAATCCTACAAATGCAGGCTGACAATGCCCATTGTTTCATGACTCCCACGATAGACGGCGGCTTCATCCACGCTCTGGTCCCTTGAGTCGAGTCGAAAGCAGTGATGTTGTGTCTAGTTCTGAAACATCGATTGGCTCATGTTGTAATTAAACTTTAATGAACTTGTAGTATGTCTCTTTGGTTTCGAGAGTCGTTCAACTTAGATGTAATCGATGCTATTAATGTCTTGCTTTTCTGTTCCGATCGTTCTGTTGCATACTTATATATTGCTTATGTATTGTATGTGAATTGGTACTAACGTTTCGTTTGGCTACTGCATAGCGATGCCGTGGTATGTCGTGTACAAGGGTAAGGTTCCCGGAGTCTACAACGACTGGGAGGAGTGTCGGAGACAGGTTCACTGATTTAGCGGTAACAGTTACAAAGGGTACACCACTACGGCCGAGGCCGAATCTAGATACGCCCGCTATCTAGCGGGAGAGGGGAGGGAGCGTTGGAGGAACCGGATGAAGATGAGTTTCATCGTGATGATGCTCATCGTGATGACCGCGGCTCTCTTCTATGTGATGGTAGTTTAGATGATCGATATCGACTTGTAATGTGAAGACAAACTCGCGGTCTCGAGACTTATAATATAATGTTCTATCTTTGTTCGGTCTTTTCAATTCAGAGACTAATATGATGAATTGTAGTCGGAGACTAAAATGATGAATTGTATTCAGAGACTAATCTTCTATTGTATTCGATGAATCTGTTGTTGATGTGTGCTGTCTATATTTTGTCCAATTATACATTTTGTAACCTGTGCAAAAAACAGAAAATTAAAAAATAAAAAAACCTCATATTCATACTAATGGCGCATCATATCATAGTGCGCCATTAGTATGACAAAGGATACTAATGGCGCATCATTAAACAGTGCGCCATTAGTATGGAGAAGTTACTAATGGCGCATCCTGTTGTTGTGCGCCATTAGTATGCCAAAGCACCTGGGTATACATGGCCCCCTGGGAGGCATACTAATGGCGCACTGTTGTATATACTAATGGCGCATCTGAGGTGCGCCATTAGTATACCAGATACTAGTGGCGCACCAGTGGTGCGCCATTAGTAAAATATACTAATGGTGTGGCACTAATGGCGCACCACTAATGCGCCATTAATGGCCAAATTAGGTGTGCCATTAGTAGGCCTTTTCCTATTAGTGAGGAGATCGAAAATGGCAGCAAAGAGGGCTGGAACTCGTGCTTGAGTTGGTTTTTCGTGTTTGGGGGAGGAAGATGAAGTGTGTGGCTAAAAGAATAAGTGGAGGAGGGCCACCGTGGGCCCACGAGGCAGGGGCGCGCTCTAGAGGGGTGGGCGCACCCTCCACCCTTGTGGCAAGGTGGTTGGCCCCCTGGTGTGTTCTTTGTTCCATAAATCCTCAAATATTCTATGAAAAATCATATTTAATTTTCAGGGCATTTGGAGAACTTTTATTTTCGAGGTATTTTTAAATTGCATGGATAATCAAATAACAGACAGAAAATTATTTATTTTTACTTTATTTCAACTAAATAACAGAAAGTATAGAGAGGGTACAGAAGGTTGTGCTTCTAGTTTCATCCATCTCATGCTCGTCAAAAAGAATCCACTAACAAGGTTGATCAAGTCTTGTTAACAAACTCATTCCGATTAGCATGAAACCGGAGAAATTTTGAATAACACTAGGTTACCTCAACGGGGATATGCACATCCCCAATAATAGGTATATCATATTTCTTCTTGACAGTAGGAAGAGGAAATTCAAAACCTCCAAATATAATCGATGGAATTTTTCCGATAGAATTGATACTATGAACTTGAGATTGTTTCCTCGGAAAGTGTACCGTATGCTCATTACCATTAACATGAAAAGTTTGATTGCATTTAGTGCAATCAATAACAGCTCCTGCAGTATTAAGAAAAGGTCTTCCAAGAATAATAGACATACTATTGTCCTCGAGAATATCAAGAATTACAAAGTTCGTTAAAATAGTAACGTTTGCAACCACAATAGGCAAATCCTCACAAATACCGACAGGTATAGCAATTGATTTATCATCCATTTGCAAAGATATTTCAGTAGGTGTCAACTTATTCAAATCAAGTCTACGATATAAAGAGAGAGGCATAACACTAACACCGGCTCCAAGATCACATAAAGCAGTTTTAACATAGTTTCTTTTAATGGAGCATGGTATAGTGGGTACTCCTCGATCTCCAAGTTTCTTTGGTATTCCACCCTTAAAAGTATAATTAGCAAGCATGCTGGAAGTTTCAGCTTCTGGTATTTTTCTTTTATTTGTAACAATATCTTTCATGTACTTAGCATAAGGATTCATTTTGAGCATATCAGTCAATCGCATACGCAAAAAGATAGGTCTAATCATTTCACCAAAGCGCTCAAAATCCTCATCATCCTTTTTCTTGGATGGTTTGTGAGGAAAAGGCATGGGTTTCTGAACCCAAGGTTCTCTTTCTTTACCATGTTTCTAGCAACAAAGTCTTTCTTATCATAACGTTGATTCTTTGATTGTGGGTGTGACGCCCGGATAATCATGCTACAGTAATCCCACGCTAATCATGCCATGTCACCTCGGTTACTGTTGCTAACCTCGAGATGATTCGAAACCATTTCAAAATTTAAATTCTAAATATGTCAAACAACAAACATTTTCAAAGGTTGAAACAAAAATGTCCGGCGGGTGCCGAATATTACAAGGGTAATTATAATAAAGAAAACATATTTTTAGAAAGCGCCTGAATATTTTAAAATGAATTAAAACAGAAAAGAGAAATAATAAAAGAAACAATAGCAAAGTTTTAAATAGAAAGTAAAATGAAAGAGAGACCCCCCCCCCTAGCCAACTGAGCCAACTGGCCCAGCTAGCCAACTGGCCGGCCCAGTCGGCCAGCCTACCCCGGCCGGCCCATCTCTCCCCGCATATCCCCCCCACCACCCACAAACCCTAGCCCTGATCCACCCCACTCCTCCCACGATTCCGCCCCCACGTCTCTCTCG
>NC_041384.1:383092369-383100121 GCF_002162155.2 Triticum dicoccoides
CCCTCTGCCCCCCCAATCCAGATCGAGGGGCACAGACCCTGGCGACCGTGCCGCCCGCGCTCGGAAGCAGACGCCCATCTCGGCGCTGCCCCTCGCCCTCCTCCCCGGAGCCCCTCTCGCCGCGACGCCCCTGCCTCTGCGTCGACCTTGGCAAACGCCGCCGGCGCCGCGCCGTTCGCTACCGTCCTCCTCATCCCGCTGCTCCACCGGACCTCCCCGAGCCCTCTGCCTAGACCCCACACTCCCGCGGTGAGCTTCTGTGTCGAACGCGCCGTCACCTGCCCTCTCTAGCCGCCCGTAGCCACTACCCCGACGAAGCCCGAACCACCGCCGCCTCGTTTGGTCGTCGGCGCGTCTCCGGTGACCTTTTGGTCAAGGGCCCGTGTGCGTTGTCCTCGCACGCGCGTAGAGCATGCCCGAAGCTTTAGATTGAACTACTGTGGGCTACATCGCCGTTTGCGTCGTCGCCCGAAAACTCGCCACCGCGGACCTCGTCGCCGACCACGATTCCGGTTGCCCCCGCACCAACCGATGCCACAGATCGACGCGACGCGTCCTGCCCGTTCGAACGTGACCAAGAACGCGCAAAACAGGGCACTACAGCATGATTCCGGCGATCGCCGGGGTTCAGCCGCCGCGCGCAGGCCCGCCGGAGCAACTCCGGTGGCGCCGCTGACCTGGCACCGTGGGCCCCGCCTATGTGCCACTGCCTACGGGCCCCAGGGCTCTAGTTGACCATTTAACAAGGGTCAACACTGATTGGGCAGGCCCTTTGTCTATGACACGTGGGTCCCGCCTAAATAAACGAATTTTATTTTAAAAAGAAAATATGTTAATTAGTTAATTAGCTAATTAAAACACTATGTAACCACTGACTAGTAGGGCCCACCATCTAATTGAGTAGTTAGATTAATTTTAACTCCGTTTAGTACTAACAGAGGCTGACATGTGGGTCCCGGTGACCCCACATGTCAGGTTTGACCTGGCCAATCGGTTAGTTGACCTGCTGACTTCATCTTGACATTATGCTGACGTCACCGCCGCACTGTTCGGGATAATGTTGTTTTAAATAATTAAGATAATTCTAGAAAATTGTTTAAACCTTAGAAAATTCATAGAAAATAATCCGTAACTCGGATGAAAATGTTTTCTACATGAAAGTTGCTCAGAACGACGAGACGAATCCGGATACGCGGTCCGTTCATCCGCCACACACCCCTAACCTATCGAACCCGCAACTTTCCCCCTCCGGCTCCTCTGCCCGAAAACACGAAACCCCGGGAATACTTTCCCGGATGTTTTCCCCCTTCACCGGTATCACCTACTACCGCGTTAGGGCACACCGAACACCGCGTATTGCCTTGTTATATTTTTTGATGCTTTGTTTGCTCTGTATTCATTATTTCTTCCCCCTCTTCTCTCCGGTAGACTACGAGACCGACGCTGCTGCTGACCAGTTCGACTACGGAGTTGACGGCCCCTCTCTCTTGCCAGAGCAACCAGGCAAGCCCCCCCTTTGATCAACAGATATCGCCTATTCTACTCTATACTGCTTGCATTAGAGTAGTGTAGCATGTTACTGCTTTCCGTTAATCCTATTCTGATGCATAGCCTGTCATTGTTGCTACAGTCATTGATACCTTACCCGCAATCCTAAATGCTTAGTATAGGATGCTAGTGTTCCATTAGTGACCCTACACTCTTGTCCATCTGCCATGCTATACTACTGGGCCGTGATCACTTCGGGAGGTGATCACGGGCATATACTATATACTTTACACAGTTACATTACCTGTGATACTGTTCGGAGATGGGGGATGAAGGGGCAGGTGGCTCCATCCTGGTAGAGGTGGGCCTGGGTTCCCGACGGCCCCACACTGTTACTTTGTGGTGGAGCGACAGGGCAGGTTGAGACCACCTAGGAGACAGGTGGGCCTGGCCCTGTTCGACATTCGCGGATACTTAACACGCTTAACGAGATCTTGGTATTTGATCTGAGTCGGCTACGAGCCTATACGCACTAACCATCTACGTGGGAGTAGTTATGGGTATCCCGACGTCGTGGTATCAGCCGAAGCCCTTCAGACGTCAGCGACGGAGCGGCGCGCGCCGGATTGGAACGTAAGCCTGCTCTTGTATTAAGGGGGCTAGTTCTGCTTTCGGCCGCGTACGCAACATGCAGGTGTGCTATGGGCGATGGGCCCAGACCCCTGTGCGCTTAGGTTTAGACCGGCGTGCTGGCCTCTCTGTTGAGCCTAGGTGGGGCTGCGACGTGTTGATCTTCCGCGGCCGGGCATGACCCAGGAAAGTGTGTCCGACCAAATGGGATCGAGCGTGTTGGGGAATGTGGTGCATCCCTGCAGGGAAGTTAATCTATTCGAATAGCCGTGATCTTCGGTAACAGGACGACTTGGAGTTGTACCTTGACCTTATGACAACTAGAACCGGATACTTAATAAAACACACCCTTCAAAGTTCCACAGACAACCCGGTGATCGCTTTTCCGCAGGGCGACGAGGAGAGGATCGCCGGGTAGGTTTATGCTATGCGATGCTACTTGGAGATGCTACTTGGAGATGCTACTTGGAGGACTTCAATCTACTCTCTTCTACATGCTGCAAGACGGAGGCTGCCAGAAGCGTAGTCTTCGACAGGATTAGCTATCCCCCTCTTATTCTGGCATTCTGCAGTTCAGTCCACCGATATGTCCTCCTTACACATATACCCATGCATATGTAGTGTAGTTCCTTGCTTGCGAGTACTTTGGATGAGTACTCACGGTTGCTTTCTTCCCCCTTTTTCCCCTTTCCTTTCTTTCTGGTTGTCGCAACCAGATGCTGGAGTCCAGGAGCCAGACGCCACCGTCGACGACGACCCCTACTACACCGGAGGTGCCTACTACTACGTGCTGCCCGCTGACGACGACCTGGAGTAGTTAGGAGGATCCCAGGCAGGAGGCCTGCGCCTCTTTCGATCTGTATCCCAGTTTGTGTTAGCCATCTTATGGCAACTTGTTTAACTTATGTCTGTACTCAGATATTGTTGCTTCCGCTGACTCGTCTATGATCGAGCACTTGTATTCGAGCCCTCGAGGCCCATGGCTTGTATTATGATGCTTGTATGACTTATTTTATTTGTAGAGTTGTGTTGTGATATCTTCCCGTGAGTCCCTGATCTTGATCGTACACATTTGCGTGCATGATTAGTGTACGATTGAATCAGGGGCGTCACAAGTTGGTATCAGAGCCGACTGCCTGTAGGAATCCCCCTTCCACACTCCTTGGCCGAAGTCGAGTGTAGACATTGCAACAACTTTTACTAACTTGGCTGTGTGCCTTACGGGCCCACGTCGCCATCGGGTGGTAGTAGGATCTTTTACTCCTCGACCTATACTCTGGGATTCTGAACCCTCTTCTATTCGGGTTAAACGATTTTTACTAAAAACTAACTTTAGGTTCTCGAAAATACTTTCTCCCGGAGAGCCCCTTCAGTCCAGATGGTCACCGACTGCACGAGAAGGTTTCGGAGATACTCTTTGATATTCTCTCGAGACTTTGTGCCCATCACTTTTGCTATTCCCGACCACCGATAAATCCTTATGGATAACTACTTACACTTGCCATTCTTACGATCATTCCCCATTGTTCTTGTTATTACAAGATACCCGAAGTTTTCTCTATTGTTCCGAGAATACTTCGTTCCTACTGCCTAGCAGTTCTTTGCCACATGAATACCCCTTCGAATAAATCCTCGCACTTGTCGAGTATCCGCTCATCCCTAGTTGTTCATGTGTTTCACAAGAGTCTTCGAAATAATATTCGATCTTCCGAAAATCCTTTGGGGCCTTTGGCTCTTGAAATTCTTGCTTGCTTGCATTATGGATAATCCCATAAGTCTCGTAGTCATATTGACATTCCTTGTCATTACCATTTTGAGTCTGTTGACTCAATATGTTTGCGAATACACGCAATCATCATTGATCCTTATAAATTACTTTTCCGGCTGAGCTGCCATTCTTTTTACTGGAATTGGTTCTCGACCAACCCAATTGTCTTTGATTGTACCCTACGGCTATTCAACTTATCCACCCCTAATCAGAGCATTGCTTCTGATCCCTTGATTTGGAAATCATAATTCCTTTGCATTTGACAATTGAGTTAGTCAGTTGTTTCTATAATTTGCTTCCTCTAGTTGAGTACCGATGCTCACGTCAGATCCCTTGTGGACCACCAGATCCTTTGTTGGATTTTATCTGACAATGCCCTTCATATTCAATAAACTTGTGAGCCTTTTTCTCGGATACATAATGCCTTTGGTAAATTGTATCGTCTGCTTCCTCAACCATGCTCTGCCTTCAAGCTTGAGTTAATTACTTCTAAAAGATTCTGGTATAGGATTCTAAGATGCCCCGATGGGTTGAACCTATGCCTTCCTTACTATGTGTGAACTCGGAAGTTTTCACGGGTCATACTCATCTGGTATTTCACCAGGTATAACTTTCGACACTAATGCCATTATCGAAACGAGAAGTGAATGTAAGGTTATGCTTTGGAGAAGTGGGAGTCGACCTCGAACCTTGTGTTCATGCCCATGGACACGATGTATATCCTATCATGGAAGCTTCTTGTAATAATAACTATTTCCTTGATAACTAACATATGGTATCTGTGAATTGATCCCTTGCAACCGTGGTTCCGACCAAGATTATTCTTCCTTGATTCCATTTCTCGGACAAGTTAAAACAATTGTCTTCTATGGATAGATACACCCGTCCAATCTTTACTTTGATCTTGTGTCGAGTATTACCCCCTGGTATCTCAAGATTATCTTGGAACTGCATAACTTCTTATGAGTTCTTCATCAAGTGCTACCTTTCCACTGATTCCAATTTTTCACGGGCTCTGAGTTATTATACACTCAAAGACACCGATAACTGAATCGAGTTCGCATTGCGATTCAACAAGTATTTGAACCCATCACTGCTTACAAATTTATTAATCCTTCAAGTCATTCCTAGCCTGATCGGCTATATCATTATCGAGCTAATTTTAACTGTGCTACCCGGTCCTTCTTCCCGGAGCAGAATTTTCGACGATGAACTAACCTTACGTCGATCATCATCGTCATATCATTTCGCCTTCAACAACAAGCTTGGTTTCGAGTTTGTGTCGTACCCTTGGTTCCAATAACCTTTCACTTTATCATTACTTTGACTTGATGTCATCACCGATCGATTACATCTTCATGAACTCTCGCGACAAATGTGTCGTGAATATCATCAACATTCTGAACTCTTCCAAGAGATCTATTGAAATCATGATGAGAAATACCATCCTTGCCCTCGATGATTGGTATTATCAGCGACAACATTATTGCATTCCCTCCAACACAAAACTTGTTCCTGTATTGTGTTGTACCTTGAGTTCCTTGCTATCCAACTTATGTTATATTCTACCGTGGAGTATTACCATCTTTGATGTTAAGAATGTTGTGAGGATTGCTCCACCTCTTAAGAATTCTTGCTATAATGATACTTCTCACCATCACCATTCTTTCTTGGTCCTCGTGTTGATTCCAACCGGGGTACCCACAAGTGAACGGTGTTGTTTGGATTATGCACTTCTAGCAACCCTATTGCTTTGAAGTTAATGATCGATAGTTCATTCTAAGTCCTTCGCTAATTGAATCACCATTCTAACATTGGTCGTGCAACCCAACCCGTACTTCGGGCGCACCCTTCAACCAATGTTTAATTGTGTATGTTTTCCTCGAGCATACTTCCTTATATCATTTGATCTGACAAATGTTATCTCCTTGTTCACTTAATGGTGGAAATCCATCTTTTGGGAATCTCGGTGAATTGCCGTTGAGTTCACCAGACACCTCCTTGTCCTCTCCTTGGTTTAATGGTGAACTATTGCTTCAGAAACCCGCTCCCATAGTTCATTTCTCGAGAATCTTGCAATGTCATTTCGTCAATTTGTGTTGCACCTTTTCCTCTCGGACCCCCTGAGTCTGAGGTATCATGACACCAGTTGGATATGAATCTCGGTCAGTTATGATGGTTGGGACAACTCTCCAAGGGTCATGATGTTGATCCTTTGATGACCCGGTAACATGATGTCATGCCTAGCACCCCCCCCCCCCCGGCTGGAGGACCTATCATTATAATTTCTTTTGCAAGATAACCATTCTTCCTGGAGGAAATTGTAAGACTTATCCTACAAGTTGTTCCTAATGGATCTTTCCTATATCCAAAGTCTGGCCTTGATTGAAACAAACACCATGTCAATGCTATCTCGAAGCATGTCTGTGGTACTCCGATTTTCAACAAGAACATTTGAAGCCCAATGCTAAATGTTTCTTGCTCAATTATCCAAACACCGATGTATGGGTAATGTCATGAAAATTCTCTCCCCTACCTAAAGAGTTTTCTACATTATATCCTGTCATGGATATCATGCTCTGCTTATCCTTGGGAAGGATATACCCCTGAAATATGTGTTTAAACACATTTTCCTTTCCATTGTTCTGTTTAACCTGATGATCACATTTTCCTTTCCATTGGTTTGTTTGACCTTTCTTGTGATCTATATAACCTAAGCAGTAATAATTTACTTCTTATGTAAACACCTCGGTGTACAACTCTGCCAGTGAGACCCTGTTACTTTTGTTGATGACATTTTGGTAACCACCGATGGACGAGAACTTTGCCTAATGGTCCGCCTCGTTCAACGAGCAGGAAAATGGTTCTCTTCGTCCCTCGCCCTTGGTACCGATGTTGTTGCCGACATAACCGACAGACTATCCTCTGGCATGCCTTGCTTACATGATCGTGCAAGATGTCACTGTCCTTCCTACTTTTAATCCACATGGTGGGCCCATAACCCACAGTTCCACAGGATCGAAACCTGACTCTCCTGTACCCCCCTGTACCCAAGGTTGTTCCTCGCGCGTGGCCTCGTATGTAATTCATGAGCCACCTTCAATCTGGTATCAGACAAATACTTATTCTCGTGGCTTCGAACCCCTTTCACGCCACATATCAGACATCGAACGATTGCCTGCCCGCTCGAAACTTCCCAGGATACCTCCTTACTCTGCTCTTGATATTTTCTTAAGTTTCAATTCGAGAGTTACTTCCGCCACCCTCCCCGATGTTATCGACCAGATAGTCAAACCTGCAGAGGTCCATTCTCTCGGAATACCCACCCTTTATCCTTTCGTAAGTACGATGGAACCCCGAAGAAAGGACGACAAACTTCATCATGATGACCTGAAGGAGAGGACTGAAGACATCAATGTAATGAGTCGACCTCTTCGAGAAGAGCTACTATGATCGAGAAGAATCGTTAGAATTTCGTAACCAGACCCCTTCCCCCTTATAACCGATCCTAAATCTCGGGACGAGATTTCTTGTAGTGGAGGAGAATTGTGACGCCCGGATAATCATGCTACAGTAATCCCACGCTAATCATGCCATGTCACCTCGGTTACTGTTGCTAACCTCGAGATGATTCGAAACCATTTCAAAATTTAAATTCTAAATATGTCAAACAACAAACATTTTCAAAGGTTGAAACAAAAATGTCCGGCGGGTGCCGAATATTACAAGGGTAATTATAATAAAGAAAACATATTTTTAGAAAGTGCCTGAATATTTTAAAATGAATTAAAACAGAAAAGAGAAATAATAAAAGAAACAATAGCAAAGTTTTAAATAGAAAGTAAAATGAAAGAGAGACCCCCCCC